>NC_048901.1:6720575-7020575 GCF_011077185.1 Oxyura jamaicensis
GAGAGAGAAACATTCTACATAGGACAAGCAAACTGAGCTAGAAGGAACACGTGGAAAAATCCAGTGTAATTCGTTAACATCACTTACCTAAATAAGTGAATAGTAATCTTCTATTTAAGTAGTCTTCCTCATAAATAGATGGGGGAGAAGACAAGTACCGAGACAAGAAAGTTAACTTAACTCTCTAAAATATGTGAACAATATACAGTACCTTACAGATGTCACTCCATTCTCCTTCACCACTTTTATTGACAGCACGGACTTTAAACAGGTATTCTGTATTTGGATCGAGATTACGTATCTCAAGGTTCTGCTGTTGTATTTTGCTTAGCTGGCCATCTAGTTGTGTCTGGACAATGTTATCAGAACCAATGCCAACAACTTCATAAAACTCTACCTCAAAGAAATCTACATCTTCTATTGGACAAGTCCAGTAAATCTGTGAAGAGAAAAAAAAAAAAAAAAATCTGTAGTGCACAATTATGTACTCTCTATTTTTGCGCATTTTCATTTTTACTTGTTTGGAAGGCTCCAGTTTGGCAAATTTTATTTTTTTTTAATGCCAAAACAGCTGAAATACCAACCATTTCATTAAATATAGGAGAAAGATATGCAATTCAGAGTCTTGGAAAATGCTAAGTTTCTTGCCGTGAATTTCATAGTGCTCTCTTTTAACATGCTAAGGGAAATGCAAGCTGAAAACAGTCAGTGCTTTTCAACGTGCACTTTGGATCTTATGCAATTGGCATCCTGTTCTTGTTAATATCTCTGAAATGTATAATGAGGAAAATTACACAGATGTGATGTCACATTGAAGGCCAAGACTAGGATCAAATGATTTGGCCTGATGTATAGATATCTGAATACAAACATGGTACATCTGTTTCTTTCTGCATATATTTATGAAATATATAATAATATAACAAACTTACTGAATATGATAGGAAAGTGCGAATCAATTTATGCTTAAATTTATCTCAAAAAGAAAGTTTGAAAAGCATTGACCACTACAAACAACGTATTTGAACTGATATTGTAGTCAGACTCCTTACGTACAGACTCTGAACCTCAGTGAGTGAAAACATAATGGTAATAGTTAATCTTTTGCTTATATTTAGAATTTGTTAGTGTCTTACTTTGGCAGACCTTGGGTAGACAACAGTCTGGTATATAACAACGTGTCCTGGCACTGGGACTGATATTTTTTCTATAGGTTCTGGACTTGGAAGGTTAACAAACTGGTATTTTCTTTCTTTTATTGGAGTTTCACAAGCTGCATCCCAAAAGGCACACATGTTATTACTCTGCGTAGAATGATGGGGAGGCACAGAGCTTGGTCGTCTTCCAGGAGTGTTCTTAATCATCGTGCCTGATTCAAACACAGAATTTAAAGATGTGCTTCGGAGCAATGTTGCTTGTTTGTCTTCGTGAGTGCTTGAAACATGCCTTGGAAGCATTATTTCTGGGTTAAAAAGACAGGGATTCTTTTCTGCCTTACTCTCTGATTGTTTTATTCCACTAAGGGATGGGACAAGTCCCTGTAAAATGGCAAAAAGTTCATCAAAGTTGAGTTGAAGTTTTCTTAAAGGATCTTCTCTGAGAAGTGGACTAGGATGGAAAATGGAAGGAATTGCGTCTTCTATTTCTTTCACCAAGCAGTGTGCAGATTGTAGAAACACAATTTGACTTTCCTCCTTAAGAGCCTCTTCAGCATACTGAATAAGGCCATCCATATATGAGAGCTGACTGGATGTATAGTTTACATATTCTGAAATTTCTTTCTGTTTTTTAAGTTCAATGTTCTCAAGCAATTCCATCATCTCTTTTTCTTGTTCATGAAGAACCATACGTAATTTTAAGAATCCATTTCTGATCTCTTTCCTTTTGGCATCCTTGTAGGTCTGGAAGTTATTTTTTAACAGGATAACTTCCATTAGATCATTGTCAACCCCTTGGCGTGCTGTGAAAAAAACAACTCAGGTCAGTAGTTCCAACTTCATATTAAAATGTACAGGTTACTAGAGGCAGAATGATAGGTTGTAGTTTAAATTTCAGGTTTGGTAGAGCATGTCACAAGTGAGAATTTTAACAGTTTGCTGTCATCACTGTTGCTAGTGAGTCCTGAGGGAAGTTGTTTGCGTTAAAATGTTCACACTTGAGTGTATAAAGTTAGGCAGCTCATTGCTTTATTGCTTATAAATATATATTAAAAATAAATTATTGCTTTATTATTATTCCCTCATTTCTCAAATTTATCTCCCCTCAAATGGGCTTGATGATTTTATTTCATTACATGGGAAATCCTGAAACTTGTAGCTCTATATTATTTTTGGAAATTCATTATGTCAGTATCAAGTTACAATAATGGTAGCAAATGCAGCTGTATAGCCTTGGTTATGACTGTGGCTGGCAATACTTTTCTCTGATGGCCATTATTCTCCTGTCACAAAAATTGAGAATTGTGAAGGAACAGAATCAAAAATACCAGAGGCTGATAGTAAATTTTGTTAGAATATGGTAACGTTTTGAAATAACGTCACATTACAAAATCCTGCACAAATATTTTTTTATTTTATCTGTTTTGAAATTGAGAATATAACACTTCCAGCTGTTTCTCATTGCATGAGGTTTACTTCTACTTTTCTGAACATTATTTTCCATGCAATTTAATTTTGTCCCCAAAATTTATGATATTATATGCAAAGATCAAAATAACTAAAAGAAAATCCTAAATTCCTAAAACCCCAGTCTCTGTTCAGCCACTTAGCTGCTATGGATGAAGTGTCAGAAAAAAGAAGTGACACTGCTGGGCTACCTGAGACAAGTGTGGCCATCTTGCCTCTTAGTCTACATAGCCATAAGCACAAAACTGACTGAAGAGAGACGATTCATAATTTGTCTGCAGGGAAAGAAGTTCCTCATCAAACATGTAAAACTCAGAAAATTTAATATTTAAAAATAATTTGCAGATATATTTGGTGTTTATTTTACTCTGGGTCCCGCAGCACGGAATGGAGTTTCCCATACCTAGATGCACATTTCTGTTCCTGTTTCACACAGATCCTTCATTCCCTAGTAGTTGAGAGTTGTCTCACAATGCCACACAATTACAGGCTTGTTCCTTTTGTGTTACCACAGTGGGAACACGCCACCTTTCTGACTCTTGTGCTGTGTAGAGAATCAATGTGACTTATCAAGCATATGTGCAAGTTGCCTTCCTGAGGGGGCGTGGGGAAGTGTGAGAAGCAGCAGGAATACAAACCTCGTTTAAATTTTACAATTGTGCTGGAGAGGGAAGCGGCCTCTTTTGAACATGCGACTGCCAAGGGAATAGTCTCGTGATCGTTGTGCAGTGAGTTCTTGCAGAACCCGCAGATCAGTTTGTGGTCATCCAGACAGTATTCAGAGAGGTGTGAGTTGCAGTGCAGCAGGCAAGGCCACTGCTCATTATCTTCTTGGTGTGCTTTGGTGAAAATATGGTCTTGAGCACCATTCTCACTATGGTATAAATGCAGACATTCATTGCACATGTTAATTCCGCATGTTTTACATCTTTTGGTTGCCATTCTTCTTCTCTCCCTGCAGATTTCACAGTGGACTGGTCTTTCACTGTGGTCAAATCTCCACCTCAGAATGCCATGTCTGCGCATGTATTTCTTGGCTAATTTTGCTCTGAGGTAATTCTTCCTCAGCTGAATTTTATTTGTGTAGGGGAGACAATGTGCTTTGCTACATACTGGGCATACGATGATATAAAAGTTGTCTGTTGCTTCAGCTTTGGTCTTGCTTTTAGTTATACACTTCTCACAAATGCAGTGATTGCATGGCAGCATAAATGGCTGGAGGAACAACTGCTTACACAGCGGACAGGCAAGCTGGTCACGGAAGGCATGGTTAGAGGCATTCCTTTCTGGTAAATTGACAAATGCATTATTCCTAGTTCTAAATCTTGACGTGACATCTTTTGACCTAAATAAAATCAAACAGGAAAAAACAAAGCAACAAAAATATGACATCTGAATGTTAGGGTACCATCTAAGAAACAAAATGGATAGCATAAGTAGTTCTGCTTTGCATGCCAACAGACCTTCTATTCTGACTGGGTATTTTATTTAAACAATTGGGTTAACATTTAATAATCCATTTTCTTTTCATCTTCATGACTATTTCACTGTATTTTGAATGCTGTCACCAAAAATGGGGCAAAGCAGACTTCTTAGTCACTGCAGGTCTGTCTAAATTTGTTGAGTTATTGCTGGTGGATTATTTGTATATGTATAGCTTGGTTTACTATAAACTGAAATGTATTTTGTCTCCTTTTCTTGTCTGATTAATTTTAATAATGAAAACAACAAATACCTAGAATGAAGAATTTTTTTTCCTGCAATCCATATGAAACCCTGTGTTTTGTTTCAGAGGGTGTTGGTTTCTTTTACAACTACTTCTGGAAGATTTTTAGAATGTTTTATTTTTAATGAAAACTGTAGACAACAAATGTCAAAATGTTTCAAATGGAATATTTCATCGAGAAAGTAGCACAACTAAGCATTTCACCACTTCTAAAATACTATTAAGGGCATTTCTGCTTAGTATAGCAACCCACATTTACATACGATCATCCTAATTTTCAGTCATTTAAAAAATAATTCACTTATGAATTATTTTTGATTTTTAGAATGAATTAACATTTTTCTTAGTTTTAGTAGTAGCCTTATCATTGATTCTTTTATATTAATTGCCAAAACTTTCAGATGTGGATAATTTTATTTAAATGATTGTAATTATTTTAGAAAAAGGACAGATTTTTCAGGACATGCTAATCACTTTTCTCTTCAGATCTTGGTTGTCCTAACCTGCCTCTCAGCCTGTGGACATTATTGTAAAAATAAAGCATTACTTTTATGATGGCTCTTTTAGCATTTTCTAGATCTTTGGTGTGAGCACCATTATTCAGGATGGATCCCTAGGACACTACGCTCTGGCTTTCTGCTGTGCCTCAATGTAGCACACATGTTGTTATTTCTTTCCTTCTGACCTTTTCTTCCCAGAGGTTCAGCCATGCTATCTGTTCTTCTTGGCACTCTAACAACAACAGGGAGAGGGAGAAAAAAAATAGTAGTAAACTAAAGAGAATATAATTTCCTGTTGTTATGAGGATTCCTTCTGATCTCTCTGAAGTTTACTTAGATAGGAATGCACTGTGCATTTCCAGAGGTCATTTCTTCTCTGCTCTTCTTCTAATCTAGTGTTCTTTTGCCAATTGTTCTTCCCCCCAAGAATACCTTCTTTGTTGTTGTTGTTGTTGAGTGCACTCTAGTTTAGCATTTTTGTATTTAATAATCAGCCCCTCCCTTCCGATTTTATTTTCTAGTATTACTATGCCCTCTTCATTCTCTGTGTGACATTTCTTGAGCTTTTATAATTCCTTTTTTTGTGTGTGTGTGTCTTACTTTGATTACAACTGCCTCCTTCCATTGCCAGTTAACTGCAGTTTTAATACTGTTTGTTTTAATCCATTTTTCCTGTGTCCTTGTCTTGAAGCCCCATGCTGCAAACATATTCATTTTTTCCTCCTTGTTTTAAGGTTCCCTGTCTATCTTCCTTCTTGTCCCTACATAGATTTTCACTCTGTGGGAAATATAGTGATGTTCTGGAGTACTCTTTGCCCCAGTTAATGGCAAGCATAACATTTCACTAATATCAAGATAAAACTACATTTTCTGTTTGTAAATAGAAAGGTATCCTATGTTTATTTGGAATTGCTCCAATGAACCAATGGGTCGTATGTTCCTAAATGGAAACTAGAAAAACAAACCCCAAGAAATTAAGAGCCCATGACTCCTCTTACTGCGCAGTTGCTGATGATCTTGACTGTTCGTAGATGCGGTTTCTGCAGCATTTGCTTGCATAGTACTGACATGCTGAATTCTCTCCACCGCAGCAGCAGCATTTGCAGTCTGGGTCATTTGAACAAGAGCAGCAGCACCACCAGCAATTTGCGTGCTCTGCACATGAGCAGTGGCAGCATTGATAAGGTTTGTCTTCTTCATATGGACATGGGAAACAAGTGCAGTTCTGCTCGCTGGTAAATAGGAAGCGCCAACATAAGCAGCATTCTTTCTTTCTGCTGTGGCAAGTCAGGTAAAAGCAATTTGAGAAGCATGGGCAAATTGAAAAGGTACATCCATTTTCATCCATCCCTTTATCAGACACTTGGAAAAAAATCCATTGACCCTTTAAGCTTCTCTGCAAACTACAGCAATAGAGCTCCAAAGAGGCACAAGATCTGACTGGTGGGTCAGGGCCTGTGCTGTGGCAACACACATCATTCTACATGGAAGCTGATGTCACAGTGACATTCAAAAGGACACGGGCAGAATTTGATACACATGTACCTGATATGCCATATGTAGTTATCTAATAGTTTTTCTGAAATTTAGCAGTTCAGTTTGTGTAAATAGGTTAATCTATAATTGGGGCTTACTAAAATGGTCTTGGCATAGTTTATTGTAACAGCTCCTTTAAGCATTTTTGCTCAAACTCTGTTCTAAATTTTAATTAATTGAGAGTCCTACAGACCACAATGTCTGTGTCATTTTATGCAGCCAACTGCATGATGAGCTGTAGTGGGTTCTTTGAAATGGTTGTAGTCTGTTGTGTCAATCAGATTTTCATTCAGAAGCTCTAGACCTGTGTGCTGAACAGCTTTTCACAGTATTACTTGGACCTTTAGTGGATGGTATTTATGCCACTTGTCTTTCTAGTTTAATCAACTGTAATGCTTTTTTAGTGTGCATAGTTAATTTTGTGAGATCAAAAGACTTTTGCATCAATAAGTAGAATAAATGTTTATCTGTTTTTCTTTTGCAAAATGTTCATGATGGCTAGGTGTGCAGCAAGGAGATAAAAGTATTACTCCTGTGTACCTTGTGCTAATACCTTGACAGACTTTTCCGTTTTGACATAATGCAGAGGTTAAATAGCAACTTGTACACATTTTTAGCAACACATAACTTTTTCAAGGGTTCTCTGAGTTGTGCTTTTCTACAGAGTACTTGGACTTTGTCTGCACTGCCCCATGTAATTCCCCTAAACAGTCTTTATTGCTCCAGTTTTTGCTTTACCAAAACTACTCGCATTGACATTCCTGTGCTGCTCTGAGTATAGGTGGCTCTCTGTAACTCCATGTGGACATGCAGCCGGTTCTAAGGTGGTCCAATTTCATGAATATGTTTATTCTCCTCTAACAGATAGTGAAAGATCGAATCAGACTGGCTGCTAGAGAAACCAAATTAGATGCAGTAGCTGCAACCAAACAGTCAGACTTCTAATAGCATTTGCAGACATGTTTCTCCATGCCCACACCAATGTTGTGGTTGGATCTGATTGTCATTTTCATCATAGTTCTCATGATAACCAGTGTGTGATATGTTTGACTTCATCAAAATAAACCCGACCCTGAAAGCTTTGAGGATTTTTGGACACATGATGTGTGTCCATCACCCTAACACTAAAGGAAAGCCAAGGAGAGATTTAAAAAGGGAGAAAATAAGAGACCTTTCTTTCCCATATTCTTGTTTCACAGAAGAATGGAAAGGAAACACTGTCTTGATGAATCAAGAAAATATAACCCCTTCTGCCTTCAAGTGCTCCTTTAGATTAAGATGAGCTTGAGAGTCAGGGAGAAAAGGAAGAGGATCGCTTAACCCCCTTAGAATGGGAAAGGGAACAGCTTTCATATAAAACCATATAGTCCAACAGGATTCATTTTCTAAATGATACAGTTGTTATTTCAAAACATTGCAGTGTTGAGAGATTAACTCACAGCAGCATGTGGAAATGTTGGGGGGCGGGGGGGGGAAGAGGAGAGGAGGGTAGGTTTACAATGAAATATATAAGAAACCTGATGTGGTACAATCCAAAACTGACTCATTCACTACCAAACTGCTTCTGAAAGCATTATTTCTGGCTAGCTGTGGTTTGCCAATAGCAACCAACCCTTTCTTCATAAGAAAAATCCCTGTTTCTAGCTCATTGTTTTCAGCATCACTTTAGAGATAATCTGATTCATATATGTAGTCACTCTGCTGGCTAGGTAATTCTGATATACATTTAACAGCCATTCAAGTTCTCTTTGACCTCAAAAGTATTTTTACATAATATACACTCCAAAAATTACAACCCTTAATTCTGACTGAGAATGAGAAATATAGTATTTATGGAGCATATTATTTGAGGGAAAACTGATAGTAAACAATGCCATGGAAAAGGAGTCACTAATGACATTTTGTGTATTTCTTCATTAGAAAGTTATCAGTGATCACATAGTCACAAAATTACTGCCAGCAACTTAGAGCTAAGAACTATGCATAATAGAAAAAGAGGAAAATATATCACACTTAAATAAAATGGATATTTTCAAGCTATCAGGACCTAATAAAATTCATCCAAGGAATACAGCGGAATGCCTGAAATAGTCACAAGAGTTTAACAGGTTCTCCTTTGAGAACTCGTAAAAGGCACTGGAGAAGATACTGGACCAGAAGAAATTTAAGACTATGCTATTTAGGAGAAAATCTAAGAAACTTCATTTTGGATGAAATGCCTTTCCCACAGAATGAGGGCTTTCTAGTGCTTGCATGCCAAAGAAATCATAGTGTTTCATGCTCTTTTACACAGATACAGAAGTAAATAAATACGTCAAATGTATAAGATGATGTAAGTCATGCTATGCTCTAGCAGGATAGTTTAGCACAAAGAAATAAAAACTTTGACTTCTATCTCACCTGTTGGTACATTCTAGGGGCTATTTTATCAGAGCAAAATGGAACACTAGAGCATATCAATACTCACAGGGTTCATAGGTTGGGATCTAAAAGCTGAACTTCCATCACTTGGAAAATTTCTTTGCTTGGAAGTAAATATCAAAAAATTGATCGTGTTTTCTGAAAGACATTTTACTACTTTGTTTAAATAAATGTAGTGCTCTTTCGTAGAAGTAATGGAAGGAATCCACTTTTGTTTACATTAATTTGTAAGAATTTGCCTAAAGGCTCACAGTGAACTTCAGTCTATACTATATCCTCAAACTTGTAGCAGGCACTACTTGTGATAAAGTGTAAGAGTCACTTAAATCATAGTTTGTTATTTTCTCCTCTCTTGTCTGTCTGAACAATTACATTTTTAAAGTAGGAAAATGAATTTGCCATTTTCTAAATGAGTGATCAGTAGCATAAAGTCTGGCTTAAACAGAAATCTGTTCTGGTGCAAAAGGTATTTCTGGAACATCAGGTAAATCACAAACACTGCATTGAATGCTAATCATGCAGAAAACAAATTTACATTTGGTTTTATGCTTTTTCTTGTTGTTATTTTCCATTTGATTCTTACATTGCAAGACCCCCTTGGGCAGTTTTTCTGGACTGCCACCATTTTCTCACTGAAACGGCAGTGTTGAAGGATATGGCTTCTTAGATGTGTTGACTCATTAAGATTACAACAATGGGATGAAATTGGGTTTAATTTGATCTCAGTATCATCTGCAATATTTTACTAGGAGAGCAGTGACAGTGAGATGGAACAACTGATAGAGGAAAATGGATAACAGGAGAGATTAGTCTTTTGTTAAGCTTTGTGAGTACAAAGAACAGTGTATAGCTGAGGCATTTAAAGAGAAGGTACTGTAATAACAGCTCGATTATAAATGAAAAAAAAAAAAAAAAACCACGAAACAGTGATCTATCCTCTTATGGTTAGCTGCTCAGAAGTGCAAAATGAGCAATTGAAAAGCAAACCAGAGATTGATCCATCATTCCTTCTTTCTATATCTTCATATTCTACATAAACCCCATTATTTGGTAAGAGAAAATAACAAAAAAGAACACAAACCAAACAGCCAAAAAAAAAAAAAAAAAAAAAAAAAAACAGGTTTGGGACCAAGCCAAAGCCATTTTCAGCTTTCTGTTAGACAAAAAATGGTAGTGAAATTAGGGGGCAAAGTCACCTACTACTTGGGGGAAAAAAAAAAAAAAGAAAAAAAAAAGTAGTTAGCATATTGAAAAGCTAATATTTTATTAATTGAAAGCAACAACAAAAAAATCTTTTTCTAGACTTCCTAAAAAGAAGGTGCCCTTAGGCTATTGGTAAAGCAGCATTTAAAGTAAGGGTCTGACATCCCCAAGATGTGTTTCTTTCATTTGATCTCTCTTCAAGCTTTCAGAACAAGGAAGCAAAATGTCTTTTTGGGGCCTGAAATACCTTTATGAAAATGTATGTTACAGAATTAAGCAATATATGTTAGTTCATAAAGGACTGTAATGTTTGTATTGGTGTTTAATCTTATGCTGAGTTTAATCTTATGCTGGGTTTAGTATTTTACTTCTTAACCCATTTTTGCAAATAATTTCTACACATTCCATTCATTGAAAGCATTTTGTCACCAGAGATCAGGTGGTTGGGGGAACTGAAGTTGAATCAAACCATATGGTTTCCTTTTTATGTCACACGAGAATAGTGGTGTGCATAAGAGCTACGTGCCAGAAACATCAATGAATTGTGATTTGATGAAAGTGAATCCATTTGACAGTGGCTGATCTGCACAAAAAAGTTTTTATGAAGTTGCTATGATCAGCCCACAGCTTAGAACAAAAATATTATCTTAATAGAACCTTGTGTCTTCAAAGCTTGACAGGAACAAGAAACCCATGCTATTTTAAATACTGTTGTCAGACACCTTTAGGAGATTGAAGACTATGCAGGAAACAACTAGGGGGGAATGAAGCCTGATTTTCCTGAAGCCAATTTAGAAGCATCCCAAAGCCAGCATTACTATCAGGGAAATCATTACCATTAATTATTACTGGATGTGGTTGCAGGAAGCAGGAAATAACAGATGTTTTGTGTATTTGGAGGTAGTGGCTTTTATTTTGTTTTGCTTTGTAGTTAAAGCCCACTCATGGGTTACTGTTCTCTCCATGAGCTTGCCTTGGGTATTGATGAAAGGTGAATTCTCAGCTACTGTGATCACAGGTATTTTTAGGGCAAGGTTTGGCATGAGCTTTGCAGTGAAATGTATTCCAGCCCTCTGAGAAGAAAATTGCCATGTGTTTGTAATGGAGGAAATCCCTGGCCTGAAATGTTTGCTGGCTTCTCCAATAGTGCCTGGGAGCTTGCATTTGCACCTGCTGTAACAATTGACATGTTGTGTAAATATCTACTCAGGGTGACAGCCAATATGAAGAGTCAATATAACCTTTTGGCGGCTTAAGCCAGGACCAAGGACAGGGTGCAAGTTCTGCTCATTAGCTTTTATTGCCTCATTTATTTATTTACCTCCAGCCCCCTATTAGTGTGGTTAAAGTGACATGCATCTGGCTGAAGGTGAAAAAAGAATCTGCTTCATTTTCAGATTTAGTCTATGTTCTACTTCTGACTGAAAAATAAATTATTTGAGATACTGCACAGGGTATTAATTATTTAACTTCAGGAAAATCTTTTCCACTGACAACACCTGAAGATCAAAGAACATCTAAGGGTCAAATAAATGTTCAACAATATTTGTTCCAGTATTTGAGGCTTAGGTAGGTAAGATCTATATAGGATCAACACCACCTGTCCCTCCCAAACCAGCTCTCAGTCTTAAGTATACAGTGACGAGGCTCGGGTGAAGGAAAGGTAACTCTATTTTTCCTATTTTGTAACAAAGTCGAATGAGAAGTACATAACTTGTACAAGGTTATATAAGCAGTCTGCAGCAGACCCTGGAATTCAAACCACCTTTACTCAGTGTCAGCCTAAAACCATAAACATAGGCTCTGGAGAGCTACAACAAACCACAGTGTTTTATCAAACAGAAGAGTGGGTGGGAGTTTTATTTTTTAATAGTAATTTCTTAAAAACAGCCAAGGAGAAATAGTTGTCAGACCTTAGGGGTTAACAGAAGACTCTGGCTTCCTTTCCTCACTTAATCAGTCTAGTACCTTAAGGGGAATGGAAGAGACTGAAGCTATAACTGTGAACAGAATTTTTTCCAAAACTTTTACAAGTGGAGGCCCAATATTTCTGCATGTAAGGTCTTCTGTTTTCCTTTGTTTTTCTTTTTTCTTTTTTTTTTTGTACATGTAACTTTAAAATAAAGTTTGTAAATATGCTATAGTAACAGAAAAATATGTTGTTGTTGTTGTTGTTGTTTTTGAGATGATGATATGAGCAATACTGGAACCGTGTACTACTTCAACAACTGACATTTTCAAGGAACCTCATACCCGAGACTTCTTTTGCTTTATATGATGCCCTGATTTATTTTACTGTAAGGATTTTGCAAATATTTTCATATCAACAAGGAAGTGTAGGGAGCCCAGACATAGACTAGAATATTGTATGAACCTAGACTTAATTCAAAACTGCAAGTGAGTAAATGAAATGTGGATTGATTGCAAGTTAACAAAAAAACAGAGTTCTGAAGATCTTGCCAGTGGAGTGGGTGGTAGTGGACTAGTGGTGGTAGCGTCATATTTCATATTTGCTCTTGATGAATCACTACAACCTTTTTCCATTCAGAAGTAACACTAAGTTCAAATACTTCATTAATAGGTCATCTGACTGATAAATCCTTGCTGATGCAAAGCCAAAAAATACTGTCCCTAAAACACTATCTGCACACTTTTAATATTACAGTGCAAATAAGTGAGATTAGAAGTCAAGTTTTCATTGTTTTCAAGAATATTATGACTTATTTATTTTTCTCAGTTTTATTTAGGAAGATGCTTAGAAAATTATGAAGCCTTTTTAGATCAGGAAACAAGCTTAAAAAGAGTCTCTTTATTTGTATCAAGGCTGGAGCAATTTTGCCAGGTGTTTAAAAATGAGAAGACTGCCTTTTTTTACCAAAGGATTTGTAATCTAAATATAACTGAATAAAATTATTACAGGTGGTAGGCAGATACAGTAGACCTAGAGAAAGCTATTTCTTTGCTTCAGCAATGAGGCAGGTTCATATTTCTGACAGCTTTGATTTCTTGGCCCCTGAATATGATATAAAGGGGTAGGTGACCTGCAGTGTGTTTCAGAACAGTTCATAAAATACAAGCACAGACCCAGCCTCCATGATATCTAAAGTGCCATGGACTCTTCATCTTGACTGCATTTAGATACTAAGTTGTCTGGGTAGTCTGAAGCCAGTTCTAGTAATTTTAAGGGAAGGGGGGAGGCCTAAATAACTTCTCTGCTCTTACTGACACTGTTGGGTCTACTTTTTGACTACAGTATTTGCTTTATCACATACTCTAATTGGAAAGTTCCTGCTTTATGAGCACATTTTCTTCTAATGAATTCTTGTTTTGCATTTTATGTTAATATCCTTTTATTTTTATGAACATCAATAACTATACACTGAACTTCTCATCTTGTCACAATATTTTAATTAGTTTTACTTCTAGGCTTGAACAGCTGCTACCCAACCACCAGAGGGTAGAGCTGTCTGTTACTGAACCAGATCACGTACCATCACTTCTCCTCATCCCCCTTTTATATTGTCCCAGATCGCTTCTAGTACTGAACAGTGAACCTGGGCATCAGCATCTTACTGATATTCCATCCTGATGCTGCTCAGTAAAGCAAATGAAGGATCTCTTTTCCTGTTTATATTTGTCATTTTGAAACACCAACTAACACACACCTCTTTATCTTGCTTTCTAGGAGCACAAATGATAATTTCCAAATTCACTCTTTTGTCATCCTTAATATCCTTCTTAAAAGCTAGACTGTGATTAGTAGTGAATACCCATCCAGAATGAATGCTGGTTATCAAAGTAGTGCAAAATCAGAGTAATTCTGTTCAGAAATAGGAACCTGGCAATGAAATATCTCAAAATACTGCAAGGAAGAAACTGTGAGCTTCCTGCTACCTCATTCAGCTGACCTGAAAAATCTGTAGGGAACCAGAATCGAAACTGAAAATACAGTATCATGTGACTTTTCATAACAACAATCAAGAGGAGAAGCTTGCAAATGACTTTTTTTTTTTTTTTTTTTTTTTTTTTTTTTTAAGTGAAATACAGTTTTTAGCCTTACTATTAGTTAATAGTTAATTGTGTGTTTATGCACATGCATGCATATACACATATCTGTATAGTGGAAATACATTTTTAAAGGTCCAATTAGTTCCAAAAATTTTAGGGTACATTATGAGGGAAGAGAAGAAAAAGAATCCATGAATACAAGGTTTCAATGTTCAGAGTTATTAGTGTGACAAACTTCCCAAATAACTGAAGTCTTAGGAATGCGTAACAGAACTTATAAAGCATTTGTGGAATTCAGTGGCTGTGAAAATTGTAACTGCTGGTATTTCAGGTAGAAGTATACCTTTTTACAGAAGATGACATTTTTATTGCAATTGTAGTCTGTAAACATTGTTTTGTACCAGGAAAAAAAAAAAAAAAAAAAAAAAAAAAAAAAAAAAAGGCATCTAAGGCAATCTAAGGCATATATATCTATAAGGAAAGTGTAAGTCTTCATGACTATCCTGAATGTAGAAGATGCAAAGCATTATTTTTATCTCACATACTTTGCATATATGTATATGTGTATATATGTAAGGTATAAAATAAAGAATGGTCTAAATAAGGTTCATTTTAAACCCAAAGTGTGAAATGTTCACATTGTCCTATCCTTTCCCATAATCTTATGAAATGCCTCTGGAGTCTTTATATCTTGTAATGCAGACTAATCCAAAAGTTAATATATCATTTTGTAAAATTCTCCTTTGGGCTGTTATCTTTACATTATCAAAGTTAATACAGTATACAGTGCATGAAGAAACTGTGTCACAATTTGAGTTAGAGAAGGTAGAATAAAATAGAGAACAATTTGAAAATGTCTCCATATTTGTATTTTTATTTTTTTACTTTTATGCCATTGATGTAACAATTTTACTAGGAAGCAGATTTTCTGGAAGGGACTGCCCTTCACACGTCTGATGGATTTATTCCTGGACAATACCGCTCTGTTGTTCTGTTTTGGGTTTCAGTATGCCAGGCTCACTTCGGTTTAGATACTTGGAAGGTCTGTGGCATAATTTTAGGACACTGCCTTTTCACAGACATGACCATAGTATTCCCATTGCTGTGTGTTCTCAGACTATCCAGTGCATTAATTGTACTATTTGTGGAATTACAGATTTATAGTTTGGATGATAGCTAGAAGCAGAAATCTATTCTAAATCCGTTAGAGGTTACTTAAGCACTTAGCAAAATAAAAAACATCTCCTCTTTCAGGTTTCAATATAAATGAGAGCAACTTAATCCTTTACAGAGTGTAGCATCCTCTTTTTAGCATATTCTTTGCTTCCATATAATACAGCATTTTTGTGTTCCTCCTCAGTCACTTCCCTTCTAAAGTGTTATGATTAGCACCACACATATATGGCTGGTAAAAGGTCTTTTCTTTTTGTAACCACAATATTTGCCCACTGATTCTCCTCAGAATATCACATTTTCCTCTTAACGAGGAGGATGAATGTCAAGGTATTTGGCAAACTTATTTCTCTGGAGCTGTATGCCTGTTTGAATAAACAGGTTTCTTTCCAAAGCTGGCCCTAGAACTCAAATCCTTGCAGACAGCTGATATTTTTTTCTGGTAAGGTTGGCCATTTTTAACTTCAGAAGACAGGAAAAGCTTGCCAGCTCTTGCTAATATGCACTAAAACATTTTAATACCTTCACTTTTTTTAAGAGAGCAGCACAGAAAAGGTAGGACAGAATCAAACAAAGTAGTCATCTAGATACATTGAAATTCATAGAATCATAGAATCATTAGTGTTGAATCATTACCTCCAAGATCATCTGGCCCAGCCATCCCCCTACTACCAATGTACCACTAAACCACGTCCCTAAGTGCCAGGTCCAACCTTTCTATAAATTTCCCAAGGGATGCTGGCGCCACTCCCTGGGCCACCCATCCCAGTGCCTCACTGCTCTTTCTGAGAAGAAATGTCTCCTCATTTCCAACCTAAACCTCCCCTGGCACAACTTGAGGCCATTCCCTCTAGTTCCATCACTAGTTATTTGTGAGAAGAATCTGACCCCCAGCACCCCACAACTTACTTTCAGGTATTTGTAGAATTGATAATAATGAGAACAAAATAAGAATATGACCTGGTGAGTAAACTTACTCTCAAGCAATTCTTTGCTTCAGTTGTTCAGAAGTTTTCCTGGTACAAAAAAAGAAGTTCCCAGTACAAAAAAGACAGGGATCTTCTGGAAAGAGATGATACGAGGCCTGGAGCATCTTCCCTATGAGGAAAGGTTGAGAGACCCGGGTCTGTTCAGCCTGGAGAAAAGAAGACTGAGAGGGGAATCTTATCATTGTTTATAAATACCTGAAACGTAATGAAAGACAGAGGGATTTGGCCAACCTTTTTTCAGTGGTTTGTGAGGACAGGACAAGGGGCAATTACCACAAATTGGAGCACAGGTAGTTCTGCACCAACATGCCAAAGAACTTCTTCATGGTGAGGGTGACGGAACACTGGGACAGGCTGCCCAGGGAGGTTGTGGAGTCTCCTTCTCTGGAGATAATCAAGGCCAGTCTGGATGCCTACGTGGGCAGCCTGCTCTAAGGAACCTGCTTTGGCAGGTGGGTTGGACCCGATCATCTTTCGAGGTCCCTTCCAACCCCTACAAGTCTGTGATTCTGTGAGTTGAGAAACAGTTTAGAATAGCTTTTTCTGAGTAGTCAAACAATATTTGTTGATATACATCATTAAGTGATTTTTTACTATAGTACTCTACACTATAGATTGTTCCTGACAAATAGCCTCTCTATTAATCTCTATTTCTTACTCATTTTTTTTTTCGGTAGAAAATGTGTATATCAGTGACAAAAGTCCTCTAAATTATTCAGTTAGTTCCTGCAAATCCATATATAAATCGCTCACTCTATTGCACATGAACTTAGATACAAACATGAGCGACTACAGAGGCTAATTGCTAATAACTTGGAAAAGGCAACAGTCCTCCAGCCTGTTCCACATGGAAATTATTAGTGCCTTGTGTGAATCCTGTTCCACCCATGTAGAAAAAAATTCAGGAGATGGTGTCAAGATTCAGATAACAGGTCCTTTTCCCAAGCTCACGTGAGTATGGCTATGTACGTGTTGTCAGATTGCTGCTGCTGAATGTGGAATGCATTAAATGGCCTGACCCACACAACACTTGTTGAGTAAGCCAATACTGAGATAAGTGTAGAGGACTGAGTTTCTTGCAAAAGTCTTTTAACCTGATGATTAAAGAAATATTCATACCCAGGAGAACGAATAAGAAATTGGAAGAGGTAGAGGAGGAACAGTTTTGGTAATGTCAAAGATACCAGTATTTGAGACACAGTTCAGGAATTGGCAAATCATCTTCACCATCCTGAAGTAGCTCCCTGACTTTTGTCTTAAGCGTTTTTTCTCTTCCATTGCTTCTCAGGTCATCTCGTCTCCTTGCTGTGTAAGTTTGCAAGGCTTGTCATTTATTCTGCTGTATTTGCACAATGCCTTATACCATAAACCCCTCACCATGGGTGGGATCACAGTGTACCTCAATTTTGTTTTGGCACACAGTAAATATGGCTTTTTTTACTGAACAGTACCAGCATGCACCAGAGGAGTAGAAATACAGGATTGCAAAAACATGCCTATTAAAACCAATGGACTTTCTTTCCAAGTGCTCTTTTTCAGGCTTAACAAGAACATTCAAGTCCTTCTACCGCATTAAAAGAAATACCACAGATTTGGACATGGCAAGAGCAGACCCTTATAACCAGGAGATAGTAAAGGCAAGTAGGTTACCTAGAGTTGTAGTACTTGGCCTGAGATACTTTGTAAAGACTGTGTGGACTGCATAGTTCAAGAAACAAAGTCTGCAGGCTCATTTGAGGAAATCAACTGTTACTTTCTTTTTTCATTATTCCTCTCTCTTCCTTTTCCTTTTGTTTGTTTGTTTTTGTTTCTTCCTATGAATAGTAGTAAGAAAAATGTAGAAAAGTGGAAGTGCTGACTCTTCTAGAGACACACTGCATAGCCTTTGCTTGCCTTCATTGTATTCTTACTTGCCTACTCCCTGCTTCTCTCAGCAGGAAATTCACTACAGCATTTGTATAGCAGAGTAATGGCACAAGTTTTTTGTTCGTTTGTTTTTCTTTCCTTACCTTAGAACTAATAAATAAGTGAAAGGAATGAAAGAAGGTTGGTAACATCTTTCAATAGTCTGTAATCTACATCTAGCTGCAGCAAAGCCTTGAGGTGAAAATCAGGTAGTTTGCTTCTGAATCCAAATTTTGTCTTATTTGGTTTAGAACATATTCCTACTGTTTTGATTTGCCTTTGGTAGCTAATCTATCAGTGGGAGACATGCAGGCAGAAGAAAGTATAACATTGACCTAACCAGGGCATATTCACAATGAAAAGAAAGCACAGAGGTCAGCTTGTGGTGACAGCAGGGGGAAATGATAGATCACACAGAGATGTGCCTTTTATTCTCTAAGAAAATTGTGTCCTTTTAGCTCTTGCCTTCTATTCCTAACCCTCTTGCCCTGTTCTGCTCCCTTGTGCTCCTACTTGTTTCTTACAGTGGCAGTGCAACAATATGGATTTTATTAACAGTAATGTTAATATTACTGAGTTCTACAGCTACAGAGTTGTGTGAACCGGAGGGCAAAATAGATCTGGTAATCTGTTTTCTTACCTTGCAAGGTGAAGGCATATAAAATCTAAATGCAAGATATGCAAAAGAAACTCAAAATATAGATGAATAAAGCATAGAACACACACACACACAAAAAAAAAAACCACTAAGTGCCTAAGAATACCAGCATAAAAAATACAAAGTGTTCTGATTTGAGCACTAATGTTGTAGTATCCATGATGCAGGAGTTCCATAAATGCCATAATTTCCTGGGGGAAAAGTGTGGAGAGAAAAAAAGCTAAGAAAGAAAAGAAATCACAGTGATTTCTAACATATTCTTTCATGACTAGTTTAAAGTAAAATGCACAATCTTGCATCTCAAAGATGTACTTAAACAAAAATCAGTCATACACATTAATGATGAATTTTCTGAGACTTTCACTATATTTTGATTTATACCAATGTAGCATAACTTGATTTCTTGTCTGTGTAAAAAAGATCAATGTGAAGTCACCATTACAAAGATTTATTCATGTCTTCACAATAGTGCTGTATCTGCAATACCATTTAGTTATAAGCATCTATCAGTGGCATTCCTAAATGAGGTGATTTTGTAAACACACTTCTGAGATTTCCTTAGCAATGACAATGTCATTTCAGATGTCCTTAATGGTGTAATCATTTTTTTTTTTGTTATTGTTACTTCCTTCCCAGTCCCCTTCTGGGGGTTTTCAAATAATACAAAACTAAAGAAAACCTCACACGCTTTTCTTCCTCACAGCTTTGTAGTCTAAAGAAAAACTTTGCAAATAAATAGGGTTTGCCTAAAGAAAATTAAAATGTATGCAAAGTTGCCTATGTAAAGTCCTTGATAATAAAACAAAGATGAAAGCTTTCAATTTCAAGGATTTCTATTCACTTTTTAAAGTCACTATGATTACATGAGTATGTGTGTCTAAGTAGTGAATCATTTTGCAGGTAAGAGGAAAGATGGTTTAGAGACAGTAGGTGTCATAGCTCCCTACAACAAGAATGAAAGTTGAATCTGCTAAGCTTTATTCTTCTTGTGTATCTGTGTTCAGGTGCATTCAAATAAATTAATGGTTTTGTGTCCAGTTCAATCATTTTCTTGAAGGGAAACAAATGTAGATAACAGCTGTATTTTTTTTTTTCTTCCTACAGTATATTTCACAGGCCTATTTCTATCCACTTTTGCACTAATCCTCAAGAACATTATGGTGGTTGCTATCCTTATCCTTCAAAAGGATCAATGTGCATCTTCATCTGTTTGATCAATGATTGAGCAGTGGAAGTACAAGGGTATACCATTGTTAGCAAAATGTAATGCTGCTGCAATTGAAGCAGAAGAAAGTTATTGCCTATGGTATATGCAGTTTATTTATATTTGTGTATCTCAGTATACTCTCCATTGAGTGTGAATTTTACGTATATAAATATTTTCTAGGAGTATTGTAAAGCTTAATACAGTTCTTTCTCTTTCTGTACGGGAAAACAAAACTTATACAAAAGTAACTTCTTCAGAATTCTTTATTTTTATATGTGTGTCTTCATTTCATTATCTGTCTGAAACAATAAATTAGTACAAAAGATAGATTATTTTGTCCAATACACATGTTTAGGTATTCAGGTACCCTGCCCACTCATAAGAAGTTAGAATATCCCCACAAGTAGACCCTATCTCCCTGTTTTATTTCACTTTGTTATAAGAGTAAAGATTCTCCTTTTCATTCTCAAAAGTCAGTAATTATACTTTCTGCTGCTAGTGTATTCAAAAGGGAGTCTCAAGTAATTGATTTAAAATGTTCCATTTCAATTAAGTTAGATATCTGTGTATTTAGACACTTGAGTGGTTGCTACTCCCAAATCATGAGAAGAAGCCTGTACAAATAAGATCTGTACAACAGCAGTATGAGAAATAAAGTTTTTGTTTTGTTTTGTTTTGTTTTTTAGTAGAATGTTTTTGCAGTGAAAAATTCTACTAACCTTGAATATTCAAACGTAATTGTGCAGACGTGGCAGTGGCATAGCAGTGGGGAGTATGTTAAGCAGATAAGGGGAAGGTTCCACTGTCCCAAAATAGGGAGGATAGCTAAGAAAAACAGGATGAGCAGTGCAAAATCAATAAAAACAAAATATCACGGGCCCTCTAGTCATGATAGAAGAAGGGAAAAAAAAATAAAATAATAAAAAAAAAGAAATTAAGGGTTGGTCAAATAAAATTTTACACATATGATATAGTAATAAGTGTCGAGTACTTTGCAAACCTGCAGTACTCAGCCAATGAGGAAATGGGAGGAATCAAGCATAGGTAAGACGGAATATAAGGTTATGATATACTTTTGGTGGATGCTCCTGTTTGCAGGATGCTTGCCATTGCAATTGTGAATAAAATAGCTTCACAGAATACCCTGTCTGAGAAAATTATTGAGGTATTTCTCACAGCAGGAGGCATGATAAATATCCCAGTAGGAGCAGCTAAAATGTTGCAGCAGCAGTATTGAGCAGGATCTCCTGCATATAGCTACTGTGAGACAGAAGCTTTCTGCACTGAACCTGAATGAGACTAGAGAATGGAGGAGATGATGCAGTTTCTTTGTGGGCCCAACAGAAATACTCTGTTTTCCTTGTGTCAGCTGCAACATTTTCCATGGGCTGGAATGTGATCATTGGCATGGCAGAGAAATGCATTTTAATTCCAAGTTATTGTGTGTTCATCCCTCTTCTCAAACATAAATATTTGTTAATTTAAGGAGAGGCACACAGCTCTTTTTAAAGTCATCTATTACAGTTGAAGCTTTGTGATATGAAAAGAATTATTCCTATCTTCATAAATGTGTCAAGTTTCAATGGAGGTTAAGGAGAAGAGTTTTTTTTGTTTTTTGTTTGTTTGTTTGTTTGTTTGTTTTTTGTTGTTGTTGTTGTTTTTTTTTTTTAAGCACTGAATAGTTGGCAGTAGGATAAAATTGAATTTTTTATTTGAGTAAAATCCTATTTGTGAGTGCAAGAGCTCCTGCCCTTTTCCTGACTATATCACTTGGGATCATAGGAACTGCCATATTGCATCAAACCAGTCATTTGTCTACTGCAGCACCCTCTTGCCAGCAGTGACCAACACCACATGCTTTAGAAGAAGGTGAGGGAAACCTGCAAGGAGGTCAGACTGAGAAACACTGATCTTGAAAAAAGCATTTTTTCTTCCTGGTTTTGTTTTGTCTTCAACTCAATAGGAAAGGTTGACATAAAGACCAAAACAACTTGTTTGTGATGAGATTTTAAGTTTTCCCTTTTGAAAATTCATAAGACAACACAGCCTAAATGAACTGCTTAAATAAGAAGGCAGAGAAGAAAAAAAAAAAAAAAAAAAAAAAAAAAAAAAGTCTACCTCCACATTATAAGGGGTGTCTAATGCCATGTAAAAGAATCTAGTTGTCTTATTTACCCTAAAAAGAAAATGTGTGTTGCTGCCTCTACTTCCTGCTGTGTAGCTTACACTCATCCAGCTGACTTCTTCCACCACTTGGAAATTTGTGCATGTTTCACTGTTCTTTAAAGATACGTTAAGATTCTGCTTTCCCTAATTCCCAAAGGGAGATATTTCCAGGAATGCAGTAATCTAGGGATTGTATGTAGCTGTAAGTGCTAAACATAGCTTGTGATGAAGAGCCTGCGGATTAGGTCAGAAATTTTCCACCAGCAGTGCTGAATTATCTGTTGAAAGGTGATGATGACTAAATACTTAGCCAAAAACAAACAAACAAACAAACCATAATTCTCTTACAAAACTTTTTTCTTCCATTCACTCTGAGTCTTTATTATCAGATTTCCAAGTTTTTATGGGACCAAGCAAACAATTGATTGAAATCTCTGAATAGAACCTAAATGACAAAACAGGAACAAACAGCACATTTTTTCCTGGAACAAGTTTCATAAGATTGATGTATAGATGTGGAAGACAGGAACAAAAAGTGGCTAATAAATCCCTCTGGAAAAGGAATAGGGTCTTTGCAGTTTTGGTGACTATTATTTCTGCTCTCTCATCCAATACCTATCGAGCAAGGTTTTTCTTATTGGGCACAGAACTGGAGCTCCAACAGCAACTAGTTTCAGGTTAGCTCTTAAGAGATGATATTCAGTTTCCTGGAAAACTTTAGATGAAAACCATTTTTCAAATGTGGTTTCTTTCCCTGGGTGGTAACTGTGTAGATGCCATCCCAGTTCTGCAGACATTACAGTGGCATATTTTAATGGTTCTTTGCTGCACCCAGTTTCTGTATTTTACATGTTGGGAAACAGTAAAGGGTTTTCTGTTGTAGACCATAGTTTAAGAGTTGTCCTCGTTACTGTCAGTTAAAATCTCGATGCAACACAGTGGAGTTTTAAGTATGAAATGAGCAGTGGAAAGGTTGATTGATTGACTAGATTGCCAGCTAAAGATGAGAAGAGAGACCTGACTAAAAGAAGGGGTTACACATGCAAACAGCTGGGAAAACAAACAAACAAAAACAAAAAACAAAAA
Organism: Oxyura jamaicensis; assembly: GCF_011077185.1. Taxonomy (NCBI): domain Eukaryota; kingdom Metazoa; phylum Chordata; class Aves; order Anseriformes; family Anatidae; genus Oxyura; species Oxyura jamaicensis. Next base: position 6,743,778 of record NC_048901.1, read on the forward strand.
ACAAAAAAAAAAAGAAAAAGAAAAAAAGCAAAACAATATATTTAGGCTAAAGCACCATAATACAGAGAAATACAGTACTGGTAATGACTTGCATTCCTGCAGCATCTTTCATTCAGGGTTGTCTTCAGACATTACAGAGATCTCATCATTCATCCCTCTGGAAGCCATCATCTTTCAGGTGAAGGTGAGAAAAACAGGTTAGAAAGATATTGAGAAGAAAGTTAAAATCTAAGAAAAGAGAGGCAGAATAGACGAAGCAACTTTTCAAGAAAGTTTTACAAAGAATGCTACTCTAAATCAAGTCATGGCTCTCCACTGAAGACATGGATATTACTTGATAATATGTTATTCCTGGATGTTACCTTGGGACAAACATGCTGCACCCTGAGCTACATTTAAACTGGAAGACCTAGCCCACTCTCAGCTATATTTTGGGGCTCTTAACTGCCACTTGCAGGCATTATCTTCTGATCATGCCCTGGTTTCTCCAGGGAGGACCATGAAGGATCTTTGATATCTAGCTAGTCCTTGTTTTGGACTAGGGTTATAATATACCACAAAGGAAATTCACAAGTTGCTTCAAATAAAAATATCATTTCAGATATGGATGAGGACTTAAAGCATTGTGTTACTCTCTTTTAAAACAGGAAAATATATTAAGGCAGCATCAAATTCTACCAATGGTTTCCAACTTGATATGAAATTTAGCAGAATGCTGGGTTGGAAGAGATAAAGTTGGTTCTTCTTGCTGCAAGTTCAGGGTCTTTCCAGTCCACCTGCAGCCTGAAGGTGTAATGGAAAATTCAGTGAGGGAATTGCAGATATAAGCAGTCCCATTTTGAAAATAGTGCGTTTATCTCATTGTATGCACAGTCATACCCACAATTCCTAAGCAGAAGCAGTAGCACCCTTATTTCTCTCCTCTTCATATATTTCATGTTCCTAAAGCATGTAAATTTATTTTACAATTGGGAAGTCAAAGTCATCTTAGACTGTATGAAAGAGACACTTCTAGCTCAGGGAGTAGCATTTCACTACATGTCATTGTATTTGATAATTTAATTAGGAGCACTGGCAACTTAATACATATTCAACTGGATAGTGTTGTATGCAGCTGTGCTCTGCCATGTGGTGGCAAAAGAAGGGGCAAGAATATGATCTTCAGCTTTGCTGATTTTTGTATTCATCGTGCGCAGTGTGCTGGGTGCACGTGGGATGCTGGAGAAAATTCTATCCAAGTTGTTGCATGGCTGTGTCTGGATACTGACTGATTGCACCTGCCACATTTCATTTTTAGACAGGCTGATATTAACCTTCTATACTTCCAAGTGTAGTCCTCTTTCACAGTGCCTCAGACAGAGTTCCTAAGAAGACACCTTGTGTTCCCACCCTTAACAAAAGGAAAAAAAAAAAGAGAGAGAGAGAGAGAGAGAAAAGGACACACTATAGCAAAGCAATGCCAGAGGATTTGAATCTTCTCCATGTCTCCTTGCTGTCTCCTCGAGCTACTATTCTTTCATCATTGAGATGTTCTGGTGTGTAATTCAGTTTTAAGCAGAAGCTGCATAGTTCTTATATATCCCTATCTACTGGTGCATGAAATAAAAATCCATGCACAACCCAGGAGACACAGACATAGTCCTTTGCACCTGAGAAAAGCAAGTAACTGATGCCCATGGAATGATTTAAAAACCCTTACTCTTTCTCCCAAAGTTTGTTTAACTCAATGCATTCAGATTGAAATTCTCCCTTCTTGTTGATTCTGTTTGCGTAACTACATACTTGGCTTAGGTCATCTGGGATGGTTTTTGGCTGAGGAGAGGGAAAAACACTTTTTGTCTTGACTTTGCCTTCCGATTCTGAGATTTATTCCATTATCTCTGTGGCTTTGGTTTGATAATCGATACCCTACATCATCTAAGCTGACATTCGATTTCTTTATACTATCACATACTACTGATCTTTCTCACCCATGTGTTTTAAGTGCTTAACTTAGAGTTTCTATGACAAAATTAAACCATAACATTTTTTTTTCTTAGTTATAAAAAAAAGGCAACATCAAAATGTGAAAGGCACGTCATCAACACCTGACCAAAGGAATATGTATATGGCTGATGGTGGATGCAGGTTCCAAGATGGGAACTACAGTATGGAAAATCTGTAAGAAGAAACTGAAATTCCTTGTTTGTATTTGTCTTGTGATGCTTCTGTAAAAACAGCAGAATTCTTGTTTTCCCATGCCATGCACTGAGTCTCTCACTCAATGATTTAGCTTTTGGCTGTTTTTGTCAGTGAGGCCAATTCCAAAGGAGAAATCAGCTTGTCATTTTACTTTTACCAAATGCAAATCATCTTCTGTACCATGTACATCTTCTTAAGTGCAGCCACTACTTGAAATGTAAAGCCACTCGATGATGCAACAGATATAATCTCTTTATCCATCAGTTCTGCACAGAATACTGAGTGATCTTTCATTCATCTCACAGAGCAACTTGTTACCATCCTTAGTTCTCCAATCACTACTGCTTTGATTTTTTCTCCTCTCTTTCTTTTAAGTATATTCTAAAGCATGTAAGAGTCTGTCCATTAGAACAGTAAAACTTCATCTTTATTCTTTACTTGCAAACAATTTTGTTCATTCAAATGCTTAGCAGAGGCGTTTTTTAACAAGGTGAGGAAGGTGACTGGGTGAAGTTCTCCAGATGTCAGTGAAATGACAGTGTTGCTGTGGCAGGAAGAAAAATGATCTCTCTCTACTACGGTTGCCTTGAACTAAAATGTATATATATTATATATTTCTGTAGGAAGCAGGTTTTAATTATCTTTTATTATCTTTGAGTATAGTTTTGTAATCAAAAACTGCTGGATCAGAGGTAGCAGTCAACATCAAGTTGGCAGCCTTGTCAACGGACATAATTTATTAAAGGCAAATAATTAACATTTATCAGGGCAGGTGGAAAAAGCAGGTGAATATGGTGACAGTAGTAATAATGAAAAGTCAAAAGGAAGGATTGCTTCTAGTATATCTCAGAATATCACAGGAATAATATTGTCTTACAGTAGTGCAAGTGACTTGGTTTAAAAAAAAAAAAAAAAAAAAGAAAAAAACTTAAGAGGAAGGTGTTTTGTTTGTTTGTCTGGTTTTTTGTTTGTTTGTTTTTTTGATGGTCATCAGTCCACTACTCTGTGAATGTAAATTGAGAAAAATCTGATAATTTCAGTTTACAGACAAGGCCTTCTAAATCTGCATAATGATCAAGAATCAACAAATTGTCCTGGAGCAATAAGTATTACACCTGAAGAGTAGTTTGTTTTAATTCCTCAAAATCAAGCTGTTTTGTTACAGTGCTTCTAGAAAAATTCAAAAACATATCCATCAAGGGCTTGCTCCTCCAGCCCATCAAGTCTTATTTGTGCCAGTTATGGTGATCTTTTCTGGGTCAGTCGTGTGTCCCAGCAAAGATCAGTCAGCTTGGCATGTAAAGCTGGCACAATGATTGATATGGGGGCAGAGATGGGATTTTTACCAGTGCTTATCTGCAAAAGTGCTGTTCTGGGCATCCACATAGTGGGAAGAAAAGTAATTTGGTTTGAAGCTGCATTGTGTTTTACCAGACCTCATACTTTTAATAGGGAAAACCTGCTCAATTCACATGGTTTTAATCAAATCAGGTTGAAAGCAGTTGATTGATTTATTAATGAGAATAATTAACCAGCAATCAATGAACCATGCATTCAGGATCAGAAATACACCATAATAAAACAATACTAGAAGCTTACAAAATAATAGTCTAATAAATAGATTTCTCAACACCCTTCTATAACTAATCAAAGCGATATGGGAGATGGGAATGACAGCAGAGCAACTTCTGGTGGTGTCAGTCCAAATTTTGATGCTGTTCTCCTCCCTTTTCTCTGTCCCCACTCTTAAAGATTTCTTTCGCATTTCTTTCCAGGCTGACTCCTCATTGGTTTCCAAAGTATCTCCATTGCTGTTTAACATGGATGATCGCTGTCTTTCTCAGTGTTGACAGTTTTAGGGCAAAATGACCTCTCAGACAGTTTAGGCTCTGTTTTCAGACACTATGAAAGCTATGCTCATGCTTGAGATTTACCTGTTTTACCAGCCGGTTTTGCAAAAGGGAGGCTCTGTGAATTTGCCCTCAGTGTGCTGTAAGACTGGATGACACCAGTCCCAGAATCAGGATTCAATTCTACTTTCTTACTCCAGAATAGAAAAGATACATAGAGAAGGGCTAAGGAACCAGACTGGGGCTTTTGTTATTTGTATTGAAGGCTTTCTTTTTCCTTTTTTTTTTTTTTTTTTTTTTTTTTTTCCCTAAATACATTTTCACTGTTTTGTCTAATTTATTCTGTGTCAGTGGAAAGTGTTAAATATTTTTTTCTCTTTATGATGTGAGCCTTAAAAATTATAGATGATTCCTTTTCCTGGATAGGTACTATTGAAGAGTAACAAAACTCAAACTCATCACTCTTGTGTAAATGTTCTCAGGGATACGGACGTGAATGATGAGTCTTTGTTCATGACCCATAAAATTTCTGGAAACTAGGGACTAGAGATTTATATTCCATTCTTGTGCACATTGTCTAATTCACTTTTGCCTATAATTCTCTATTACTGTGTATATGCTCAAATATCAATGTATTTAAAAGCTTTTCCTTTTAAAGCAGTCTTAGTTCATTCCTTCTTTAAAAGACAATTTAATCTAAACAGCTTCCTCATGTTATCAGATTACAAGAAGTTCTCTGAACATGTGTCTGTGTTCAGAGTAGAAAAAGTAATGTTCATGTTCAGGATTTGATTAATTATTAATTAGTTAGTTGTAATATTTATCCATATTTTTGAACCATCATGTATCTGACATTCACCTGTATTTTTAATAAACTCTGGTGTGTTGTGTAACAGGATTTGGAGATTTTCTTTTTCTGCTTGAAAAAAGGAAAACAAAGTTTTTAGAACACACAAGCCCAAATTTTCACATTTGATTGTTGATTTCAGGTATCCTACTTAAGCATCCAACACAGATCTGATCTTCTGGGAGTACTGAACAACTACCCTGTAAAAATTGATTACTTTTGTAGTGACTGTATGTCTTTTTTTTTTTTTTTTTTTTTTTTTAATCCCTAGCTCATTATTCTCATGTATTTCTTACTGAGAGGTAAAGAAATCAAATGCTGGGGTGTCTTTTTAAAGTCTGTCTCCTTCTTTACTTTTTATTTTTATTGCTTTCCTCTCAATAGTATCAAACTGTCACCCTATTCAATTCTTAAAGCTGGAAATAACCAAAATGAAATAGAAAGTACATAGTAAAAATTCTCTCTGGCCAAACTTTTTCAAAAGGGACATGTCATTGCTTATCCATTCATTTATCAACGTTTTCACTATCTAAACTGCAATTCTGTGTTTTGAAATATTAACAAGGTAAAGGAAAATCCTGCTTCCATTATTCTTAAAGAGGACAGGCAGTTGTGGATCCAGATATTAAATATTGTGTACAAATAAAAATGTAAATATGCCTCTGTAGTTGTGGGCAATTTGTATTTGAGGTAACATAACTGTGCATAAGATGAAAATCACACTCTGGTCCCCATACACATGTAAGTCACCAACTGTACCCAAAATCACCCCAAATCTGTACAGTTCTGTTTGTTTGTGTTTGTCTGTTTGTTTTAATTAGGCAAATACAAGCTTTTTTTTTTTTTTTTTTTTTTTTTTTTTTTTTCCTGTGTTACAGCCAGCCACATCATACATTAGTCTCCACTGCTGTTTCTATCTTCTTTAGCCAGAGTCCAGATTTTAAAAAAACTTTTATAGGGAAATGTGTCTGCAATATTTCTCAGGTTACTCCATGTACACCATCATGGTGATGTGAAAATTTCCAAACATTTTTTTCTAATACATATTTTGGAAACTACCAGGCTGAGGTTCTAGTGGTTTCCTTGCTTGAATAATGAACTTTTTCCTCTGTTCTCCTCTCTCTCTGTCTGTCTCTTTTTTTAACCTTTGTTCTTCTTATTTATATAATTCAAGTACCTGGGTCAAAACTGTTCCAAATACTTTCTTTTAGCATGGTGGTCAAGAGATAATCTGTCAGCATAAAAATCAGATAAACTTTTTATAGCTGAGTTTGTGAATAGTTTTTTCTACTTTGGTAAGAGAGGGCCATGTAGAGATCTAAAACTCTCAGGGCAGCAAAATCAGAGGAGGTTAGACTTTAAAAGCTACAGCTGTAGTTGCAGGAATTGTTCATGGAATCATAGAATACCCTGAGCTGAAAGGGACCCACAAGGACCATCGCGCCTGTCTGTTACAAAAACTATATGGAGCAGCTGGAGGATTAAAAAAAAGAAAAAAAAAAGGGGGGGGAAAAAAAAAAAAAAAAAAAAAAAAAAAAAGGAGTCCTAGAGTTGGTACGTATATTTCAAGGCAAATGAGAGAATTTATGAGATAAATCCACTGTGCCATCCACTCATTAAGTGGGACTAATATTGTGGGCATGAGATTATCATGTGAAACACCCTAAGTGCCATCCACTCATTGAGTGCCATCCACTCATTAAGGGGGCTAATATTGTGGGCATGAGGCTATCATGTGAAACCCTAAGTGCTGGAAACAGTCACTTCTCTCTCAGGAAGGCATATGCATCTTTATGCATCACTGGAGTCCTGACTGACTCTGAAACATAATAAAGCTTGGGAAACACTTCTCTGCTAGGATTGTGTGTTTATCTATTGATCTGTTAATGTATTTATCTATTAAATCTATGCAAGTGATTTTGCAAAGGGCATGGGACATGGCTTGGTCCTGAGGATTGTACTAAAAACAGGAGAAAGCTCTAAAGGCAACAAAGATGCTTGTCAAAGAATAATTTTGGTGAAAAATCCCTAGAAAAGCAGACAGTCTTAGCAAGGAGGTGACATGAAGTCTAAAACAGGTGACAGCAGAGCACTATCTATACAATGTCTGTCCCAAGAAACTTGTGAAAAGTCATCAGTGTAGTGGTAGAGTATAATAGCATAAGTGATTTTGTTGCTTTTAAACAGGTGCTGACTGGAAGAAAGATTCAGATATTCCTCTCTTATAAAGATTTCTTTTTACTGGCAGGGTTGAAAAGGACTCATGTTTCATCTGGATACCTTGGCAATTTGTGAGGATATACTAGCTATGTGCAAAGTAAAAACTTCCTATGAATAAGACAAGAAACAGTTGTGGTTTTGGAATTTTCATTAACATTTGCAGGACCAGAAGATTTTAATATAGTAAGTGTTCCTCTGATGGAAGTGTATAAAGAAAAAGAATGGGTGTTTTGTGAGTGAACAGCAGAATCAATCTTTCTATAGTGTATATGGAAAATACCACAGTTTTGGATGTTGTAACTATTTGCAGTGCTGCCAAATTGCCACAAAAAAGGACATAAGTTGCATTACAACAAAAATATATTCCTAGTATACGTTCCTTGTAGCGAAGGCAAAAATAAGTTCTGAAGCACGTCATATATTTTGCCAGCTTTGGTTGTATACTGAGTGGGAGAGATTTCAGTCAGGAAAAAAATTCCTGATTTCTGCCTTGCCTCTGCATTCACTGTGACAGGAGAATATGAACACTGAACTGAACAGAGAATCAGAAGAGGAGTTTAGTAAATGGACAGTTGGGCGGAGAGGAACCTCATGAGTTTCAACAAGGGCAAGTGCAGAGTCCTGCACCTGGGGAGGAATAACCCCAGACTCCAATACAGGTTGGAGGCTGAGCTGCTGGAGAGCAGCTCCGTGGAGAGGGATCTGGGGGTCATGGTGGACAACAAGTTGAACATGAGCCACCAGTATATGCTCTTGTGGCCAAGAAGGCCAATGGGATCCTAGCCTGCATCAGGAGGAGTGTGGACAGCAGGTCAAAAGAGGTGATCCTGCCCCTCTGCTCAGCTCTGGTGAGGCCACCCCTGTTGTGTACAGTTCTGGGCTCCCCAGTACAAGAGGGATGTAGAACTTCTCGAGAGGGTCCAGTATAGAGCCACAAAGATGATTCAGGGATTGGAGCATCTGTTCTATGAGGAAAGACTAAGCAAGCTGGGCCTGTTTAGCCTAGAGAAAAGGAGATTTGGAGTGGATCTCATCAATCTCTACAAATACCTGAGGGTACCATGTAAAGAAGGTGGGTCCAAACTCTTCTCAGTGGTGGCCAGTGATAGGACAAGGGGTAATTGGGTATGAATTGAACCACAGGAGGTTTCATCACCATATGAGGGAGAACTTCTTTATGGTTCAGGTGACAGAGCACTGGAACAGGCTGACCAGAGAGGTTGTGGAGTCTCCTTTGGAGATACTCAAAACCTGCCTGGATATGATCCTGTGTAACATGCTCTAGGTGACCCTGCTTGAGCAAAGGGTTTGGGCTGGATGATCACTGGAGGTCTCTTCCAACCTCAACTACTCACTCTGTGATTCTGTGAAATGATCACATACACTGAGGTCTCCTGGTTGCAAAGAAAATAGATATTGAAATAGTATGTTGGTGTCAAGTTGTTTAATGCTTTTGAATACCTTTATTGTTAGCAGTTGTGGGAAATTTGTCTGTTAGTAGTAAAAAAATGAGAAGTGCACTGATTTCATTTACAGTAGGGAGTGATGTCTTAGGCCATTTACTGTTGCACCAGGATGTGTAGAAACCTCCTAGATGATTTGGGTTCTGCCTCTGCAAGCTACTGTGCATTCATGTAATAGAAATGATTCATCACCCTTTGCATGACAAAATATAAACAAATGAGACTGCAGTCCAGCAGGATGAACTGGGACTTTTCACATCCTACAGCAAGTTACTGGTAGTATATTGTAGAGATCTAGGCTGCTTGTTCTGGTCCTATCTGCTTAGATTAATAACATCAGCATAACTGATGGGTTCTGTGTTGGCAGCTGGCTGGCTTTTGGATAGTACAACTGTGAAGTATAATGCTTACTAGCTTTGAAGTAACTACTGCTTAACTAGTTGCTAGCAGCAACTACCTTAAATACTGCTAATAATAGCGGAGCACTTATGTATAGATTCCCAAACATAGCATTTGAAATATATGTTCCTAAAACCTGACCTCAATTGTACTTGTGTAAACCTAGACAAGTCTTTCACTGATACAAGGCAGTTACCAGTTATGATTTACATAGTCAAAAAATGAAGTATTTTTTCCAAGTTGTGGGAGATATGCTTGACTTTTTGTCCTTGGACAGCAGTGCACCTGGGAGAAGTTAGTCTATTACTGCAGGAAATAAAATTGCAAGCAGAAGTACAGGTCCTAAACACACCAATTATTACAGTAAAATATTAACAGAAAAGTCTCAAAGTTATTGATGATCCCTCTTCTTGAGTATAAACAGATTTCTGTAGAATGACTGATTTTGCCTTTCATTTAAATTGCTGTTTATCACAGCACCATTTCCATTATCAAATTCCAGCAGACTGCAGTGTTGGCTCATCAGTGCATCTCCTGGGTATTTCTTGGCCATGTGTTCAAACAAAGCATATTTCCTAACTTAGCTGCTTTTACATCACCTGAGGTGTCATTCTTCAGAGCTGTATTCTAGGTTGCAAGTTGAGTAGGGAAAGGTTTCAGCAGATGCAGAGCAGCATAGCTACCTTGACTTTGGCTTCAAGGGTAAGGTATCGACTTGAAACCAGTCAAAACAGCAGCAGTGTTCTCACTGTGCCCTGTCACTGTTTTGTGTGCAGTTTCTTAACTGAATACCCCCCAGCTGAGGGGAAATTCTGAAATGGAAAGTTTGGAAACAATGTAAGCCTGAGTTCACTGCCTACACAGATCCTAATGAAAATTTACTTTATGGTAATTTTACTGATCATAAGTTCTCTTTCAATTGGATTTGCTTTCTAAGGTTTACAGACTTAATTGCTGTCCTCATTCAGTAAAGTGTGTACACATTCAAAGCACTGAAGTAGCTCTATATAGAATAAAACTGTCACAAAAATTTGACTTCCTTTCACATTGTATCCATATTCATTAAAGTTTACAAACCAAGTGGGAAAGTAGAAATGAAAGAAAAAAAAAAAAAAAAGATGACTATTAAACTAAACATTATATAAAAGTTTACAGTCCAGCAGAATCATATATGCTCCAAACATATATGCCAGAAAATAAATGTTCCAAAAAACTGGCAAAATTTGTGTGCTGATGAGGGTATGACAGGAAGCTCTTATCCATGCCTTTGGGGAGAAAAGTGTAGTTTAACCCACCCTATACACAGTAGAAATGTGAATTGAAGTAATTGAGCCTTTAGTTTCTGTATAATGACTTATTCTGACTATCCAGAAGAGATTTCCTTGCTTGTTTCATAAAACATTTTCATAAAGATAGCACATAATAAACTGCATGGAGCATTATGAAGATAAACCAGTCTGTGCATAAAACAGGTAGTAAAGGATGCCTTATATAATATTTGCTTCACATAGTAGACTTTCAAAGGCTTAAATTCAAAGAGGAAAAAAATGAAGGAAGGAAAGAAGGGAACTGGTTCTTTATAGAATGACTAGATATTATAATTTGTATTAAAAGATATTTCCATCCGTTATATCCTATTCATGTTTTTCAGTGAGGATAGGTTGTTTTTGCTAGGTTTTTTAAGAGGTAATTTTGGTCAGAAGCTTTGTTTTCTTATGTTCTTGAGTTCAGATCTTTGTACATGCCTCTTAAATATACGTGGCTTCTCAGCTTACTCTCACGGAAACATGGATGTGAGAAGCTGGATAACATGCTTGCTATGATCATGCGTTGCTCTTCTTTAAGTGGAGGAAAGATGGTATTCTTATCCCACATCTGATTCTCTCTGTTCTTGTTATCATATTCTACCTCTCAGGTTCTCAGTCTGTACAATGAAACTGGTTTCATGGAGCCTCAGTATTGGCACATGGATATTTCCTACAAAAGACCAGAAAGTTTGGCTTGGTTGCCATCTCCCCTATCTGGAATCTGCTCTGTAGTAGAAGGTAACCCTCAGAGATGTGAATGAGTTTTTTTACAATTTTTTGAAGATACCAGGATGGTGTACTCTTGTTATTGAAACAAAACCAATATATTTACCAATCTCATTAATTGTGACAAGTATTAAACCTTGTAAATTACAGACAACACCTGCAGATGTCCTCAAAGTATAATCTGTCAACTCTTTATTGTTAAAGGAAATTGCAAAAAATTCTGAGTTGTGTGAGAACCTGCCTGAATCAAAACCAAATATTTGCTCATGCCCTTGGGAATCAAAACTGCCAGATTTTATGCAGATCCAATTAAAATAGTATGACACAACAGATGCTCAGGTTAAAAAAAAAAAAAAAAAAAAAAAAAAAAAAAAAAAGTAGTTTTAGTACTGGTTTAACACAATTCATCCTTTCCTTCAGTGCTGGTGTATTCATGAATCATGGATGTTTTACTTCTCATTTAGATAATGCCGTGTCTGCACCATATTGTCCTGCTGTTGGTAGAGGTTGTGAGATGCCACACATACCACACAAAGTTAAAAAATAATCCAAGTTACCAAAGAATTCTGACATCTGTAAGAATGAATAGGAAAGCTAATGTGGGGAGAGCTTCTGAGGTGCATCTGCTTCCAGTCTTTGGGGTTAGCAGCAGCTCTGGTATCACATAAGTGTACTCAACACTTTCTCCTTCTCGTCTAGAATCCAGAATTCAAATAGAGTTGCAGAGGAAATTTCCCTCAGTTTTCTCTTTGGTTTTGAAGAAATTGGTGCCTACCACCTGCTGTCTGTCTTTTGTTAAGCTTATGCGTACACTCTTTGGCTGCATGCTTTCCAGCTAGAAGTAGCATGTTAAAATGGATCTTAGAAGTTCTCTCCTTTTCTCATTGCTCTTGCCATAAAAATGTTAGTGAAGCTGTGTACATTGTTATCAAACCACTTGTGAACTTGGAACAAAAAAGATGACTTTTTCAGAAACATCTTAAACTTTACTGAATTAGGATTATTGCAGGTGGTAATGTCTTCTACTGTAGAAGCAGAGATGAGCTGTTTGTTTTTCCAGGGTTTAACAGTATCTTTAACAATGTATTTGTAACTGTTTTTGCAAGCGAGAAAGAAATGCATGTGTAATGTTTCTACAGGCTTCTGAAAACCTGGATTTTGCAGAGGATATGTCTGCAAAGCAAAATGTTGGCATGACCAGAGAATGAAACCTAGCCAGAATCAGTAGCAGTATCGGCATAGATGTGAGGGTGAGAATCCGTGTGTGAGTTAGCAATTCTGTTGAAAGCGCTGCAGTACAGAGAGCGTGGTTGCCAATACATCTTGACTCTCTGTTCATCTATCTTCATTGATCGTGTCACATGTACACAGAAGTACAGAGTAAGTAGGCATGTGTTACTGTCCATCTTCAGGTTGTAGACATGTTTCTGACTGAAATTTTAGGATTCCTGAAAAATTTAACTACTTTTTGAATGCAGAATTCACAGAATTTTGGCCCAACAATCCTTTGGGCCTTAGTTCTGTGAAACAGGGTTAGTCGCGGCATTTTTTAAACCTAGATTTGTCATTAGTCTTTGTGACAGGGAATATCTTTAATTGAGTTATGGTGTTAGTGAAAATATTGAGATGCCACTTAGATAGCTATACTGAGTAATAATAATAAACACAAATTTCTCTTGTAACTTTCTTTTCAGTTCAGCAAGGAAGGCATTCTCTCCCACATTTCACTATTATTCTTGTGGAAGAGATTATGTTTTCATTTTTGTAAATAAGAGATGTGATAGCTTCACCACAAGATTTTTTCTGTTACGGTTTTGTTGATGCTATTACTCTATTATATTCCAAACTTCTTATAATTTTCTTTTTCCTTCAGAGACAAACAAAATCAAATTTACATGTAGTAAGTCAGAGCAAATTGACTGGAAAATATCAGTTGCTGCTGTAGTTAAAAGTAATGGTACGTTGTTAGAGCAGTAAAAGGTAGAAAAAATATTCATATAACTGAAAATCATGTCCCATAAAGAGCTGCATAAAGTTATGCAAATGGCATTCCAAAAATAAGTCTGCTATCTTTCTTCAAATGTACATCTGATTTTCAAAACTCATTATTTATTAAAAAGTAATGCCATGACACACTCATTAAAAAGTGATTTGTTTTGCTAAGAAGCTTGAAATTAATTTTATAGAACATTATTATTGGTTTTGGTCTGATGCAAACAGGGTGATTCTAGCTTTATATTTTTGTTATATGGAGCAGAATGAAACTCTATAGCAACCAAACATCTTGTGTTCTAATGGAATTGAACAAATATATACCAGAAACATTCTTTTTTGTTATTGCTTTCTTTTCAGCAATAGTTGTCATATGTAGACATAATTTTTATTTGCTTTTCTCTCTGAAAATTTCTGATCTCCGTCTCTGGGGAAATAAGAAATACGGTAAAACAATATCTTCACATTTTAGAAGCTTGGGTCTGTGAGAAAGAGGGAAATACATATTTTCTTCTACTGGCTTGGCCAGCAAATCTACTTCTTCTGTCTTTTTTTTTTTTTTTTTTTTTTTTTTTTTTCTGATTCTCTGAAGTCTTCTGTTTGCCTGCTGTTCCCTGGGTTTTCTGGCATGGAACCCCCACAAAATCCATCATTGCAGTATGAAGGGATCATCTCCATATCCATTTTCTCATGGTGAAACAGCACAATGAAATGTTCAGGGAGCAGGCAGCACGTTTCTCATTCCAGAAGCCTGTTCTCTTTTAGTGAGAAGCGCTGGCTTCCTCATTCCAAGGGTACACAAGCAGTTAAGCCAGCAGAAGATGGCTGCAACTTACCCTTTTGGACATAATGAAGTCAAATGGTACCTTAACTCTTGCTTGATTTGATGAATGTGTATAGATTACTTCTAGGGCAAATCTATGCATGTACAAGTTTAAACTTTGGGTTCTGTAAGTATTCATACTGGTGACATTTCATTCTGTATGACTTCTGGGAAATCCTGTTTGGATTACAGAGGACATATAAGAAAAGACCAGTAGAGAATTCATTTAAAATCTGACATGAATATTAATGGTGAAGTCCTTAATCTACCTGCAGTTGTACAGCACTACCTTTACATAGTGGGGTTTTACACTTTTGCTTTAATGAAAAGATAACTGACAATTCTGTTTCTAATAAACACATTTTAAATACTAAGTTCCACTTGCCAGCTATGAATTTACAGCTGCACAAGTCCACCTGTAGTTACATTTTTCTGGCAACTGAAAAATAGAATAGAAAGAGAAAAAATGGAAAAGGAATATTCAAGGAAGCAAAATATGATCCGGATCTTTGAGCACAAACTTTTTCCATAGCTGCAGTACCTGAAGGGAAGATGAAGCTAGCTGTATGTCCTCCATCTTCCATTCTTCTAGTCCAGAATTGGCACTTTGCAAAATATTTTGAATCCTTAAATGATCCAAAGAAGCTAAACTTTTTTACTTGGCTAAAAAAGTAAAAAAATAAAAATAATAAAAAAAAAATGGTATTGACTCGGTCAAATTTAGATTGCATTAATAAAGCAGTTTGCTAGGAATAGTTGGTTATAGTAATAGCACTATAGAACACGCCTGATGCTACCTATAAACAAGACCCAAGAGGATGTAATGGAAAAGTTTTTCAGTGCAAACTATTTAAATCCTAAGTTCCTTTCTAAAATAAGATATAAAAAGGTAGCCTAATGTAGTGCATAATAGGTGAATAGTGCTAGTGACAAAAATCCTTACAGTTAGGCTATTGTATATTAGACTCCAAATTTCCTGATTTTAAGACAGTTATATAGCTGAAAATCAAGGAGGTACAAAATTGTTAGGGAGTTTTCCTCCAGCCAGGGTGAAATTAATCAGGTTACTTTGAGAGCTGTTTGAAACCATAGGTTTAATTAATTAATGGTTTGGAGCACAAGACTTCTGATAAAGCAGAGTCTTTGTGGAAAATATGAAGAACAATGATAAAAATGAATTTTTATTTTCCAAAGAGAATTAATCCAATACTGGTTGCTTTTAATGGGTTTTGCTCCTGCTGCCTTGCCCACCCTTACCCAATTTGCTAATTAGACTAGATGTCATCAAGACATGATCAAGTCTGCATGTAAAAGGTGTCCCTGCAGAGACTGCCTGACTGCCTTAAGCTGGATTTTTTCAAAAACAGTCAGGGAGAGTGAAGCAAAACAAAAAGAACAGATCTGAGGAGAAATGAATGAGCACAAAAAGAACATGGATTTTCAAGAAGTTCAGGTACTAATATCTATAAATGTAAGGTTTTATTAACCTTCTTACTCCATAGTGTATTTTCTTTTTCTTCCTCTTAAATGACACCAGTGTGTTCACCGAAGTCAGTGGATTAGCTTTGATGGGCCAATTTTTTAAAGATGTTTTAAAGGATTGGTTCTTATGGGCATTAAGCTCCTTGATGCTATTGAAAACTTCCCTAGGTGCTAATCTACATCCCTAAGCAGTTTTAAAAGTCACCACATAATCATTTTTTTAGGTCTGTGGTCAGGTCTTGGTCATCCAGACAAAGGAGAAGAAAATTTGGAGTGAGTTGGATAAAGCACAGAACCTATGCAATTTAGACAATAAGAACACACAGTGAGAGCAAAACAGAGAAAATAAGAATCCATCACAATAATGCAAAAATCCTTGAGCTCCCAAACCCCCAGTGTGTTCTGGTTCATGAAGTCAGCTGTGGTGTTTAGTTGGATGGTACGTACCAAGATTCTTTGAAACATCAAAATAATTCCATTTCTAAAATCGTTCAAGTTTGTTTACCTGCACTAGTGAAGAACTGGCTTAAAATAAACCTGATCCGTAGAAATCTAGCACCCACTGTGGCTGCCAAATAGGCTTCCATCTGGGGCAGAACCTTGTGGGCAGAGCATTGCATGGGAGCAAAGGAAGGCTGAATGCTGTTTGTGCTCCGTCACTCAGTCAGTAGGAACTGAGTATTCAGGTAAGTGCTTTGCATAAGATCATAAAGAAATGTCATGTGTGAGCAACGTACCATCCGGCTGCGTGTATTCTGTCCCAGACATTAGCCAGCAGTATAGGTTTAGGGAAGAATACAGGAACCGTGCAAATGCGTGGTTTCTCCTGAATAAATTTCAGCCTGGGGAAATTTACAAACTAAAGAATTCCCGAACTGAAGAGAGTATTTTTCTAATTAATGGCTCTTGATGAATATTTTTCTATCTACGGTTTGTTCAGTTTCTTTTTGAGATCAGACTTTTTCTGTGTCTTTGAAAATCTCTGCTGTGGAATTACCACTGGCATAAGCTTTTCCTCTGATAGTAGGAAGACGAAACACAATGTTACAGTCATCACATGAGTGACCAGGGAGAATAAGAAGGGGTTAAAACATCTGCTTCACATAAGGTACTGGTGTTCTGCAACCTCATAGCAGCACTCTTTGCCACAGACTTCTCCTGCCTACAGTTTTCTTTTACTTGGATGCACTCTGCACATCCCTCTATACCACAGTAGAGTCAGAGAGACAGTCAGAGAGACAGGTCAGGATATAATCTCCAGCAGCCTGATCTTCATGACTGCTACTAAAAAGAGCTATTCTATAGAAGTAGTGCTGGACTTGATCACCTCCTAGACAAATGAAATTAAAACTTTATTGAAACTCCCTGGAAGGTGAGATTAAACTTTTTCTATTAAATTAAATTCCTTCGACATAGAAGTGGAAAACTGGAAGCAGACACTGTATCAGTGGTTAGAGAAGATAATTATCCTTGCAGTAGTGAGAGAAAAATCATAGCAATTGAAAATTGTTACCCAAGAGGACAAAACTTTTCCTATTAGAAAATCTTTTAGTAGGCCCCTAGAGATTAGAAAAATCAAGTTCAAATACTGAATAAAGATGGTCATCTGTTCCTCTGCAGTGCTTTATTGAAACATTACTGTGTGATACTTTGCTACCTTAACTTTTCTTTTTTCTTGTGGGAAAAGTGTATGCTGCTCTGTGACCTGTTATTGGAAGGGCCAAAGTATCAGGCCAACTGGAAGGGCCAGGGCCAAGTGTATCAGGCATACAGTTTTAGTGGTCTGTGTTCACATAAAAATGTCTGTCCCTCTTTCCTGTAAATCGAGTTTCAAACTAGTGCTAATATAACTGACTTCTCATTACACATATACAGTGGTGCTTACTGCTCTGAAGCACATATACAGGAGGAATATCACGGGAATGCAGCCAGTTTTGTCCATGTAATAATGTCTGCTACCTTTATCTCGGTTAAGCTGTCTTTTCCAATAGGGGTGACCACATTCAGACATGATTTGAATATACTGGTCCTGACTCTCTGCCTCTTTGTTCCAATTTTATATTGGCAATAACAAAGTGATGCTGCCACCCTGTCGATATGCTTCCAAGTAAACATTATTGAACCTGTGTTAACCTCCCATTATCAACAAAAGTTTTACTTTTGTTTCTATTATTTAAGTTTCTTTGCTGATGACATCATCATGTCAAGTAGTGTCATTTACATTGAAAGGCTATTCCTGGTTAAGCCAGTCTGTCAACTGGCTTCAGTTGTTTCACAGGGCATTTCCATTATTGATCGCTCTGTGGACTGGATAGGCAATTCAATTACTGTGGCTTAAAAAGCTGGCCAAGGCACATGAACATATCCATATGCATGTTTTTAGCATTTACCTTTCTGATTATTTAACTCTGCAGCTGATAGCTGGCAATTTGATGGTTGTTCTGTCGCTTCGGATAGTGTCGCTTAATGCCTAAAGAAAGAAGCAGGAATCAGGTATCTTGGAAATTAGTATCTGCAGTTCTGTCAAGGTCTTCCTCAACAAGCTGCGTTATTATCGTATGAAATGCAGATTTATACCTCTTACTTCCTTTCTGGTATGTCTTTATGTCAGGACTTAACAAAGGAATAACAAAGCTGACATCTGCTCTTCCTGGGTATTTTGTTTGGATCCAGAACTGCAGAGTCTTTTAGGCAAGTCCAGCCCTTTATGGACTCAAATGTTACAAATGGAAGTATAGTTCAGACCAAGTTTTAGGGATCTGCTAACAGGGAGAGTGTCTGCCATGTGAGTTGAACTATAGACTAGTTGCAGTTTCTTCAGGTAGCCACTGGACAAACTTGATGTTTGGTTGTCATGAGAAAATGAGGAAAATGATAGTTATTTAATTTTCAGACCAAATTGAGGGAAGTAGGAAGGAAAAAAAAAAAAAAAAAAGTGATCTTGGTACTTAGTATAAAAGGGGAGGTGTCTGCAAGATGCAATTTTCCCTCTCAAAATAAGTAGTTCCAAGCAAGCATAATAAAAATGAGTGTGAGCTTTGGAAGTGATGAGAACACTGTTGAATTAATAAGGAGACTCTTTGCCTGTAAATTTGTTTTTGTCATGTTTTCATTCTTTCACTTACAAATCTTAGGATGCTTGTTCCATATTCCCTCACTTCAAGCACAAGGAGCTTATCAAATACCATGTATAAGATGCCTATGAGCTGCTTGGGGTCTTTTCTCCATCTGAGGCTTAACATAAGAAATGTCAAAAGAAAAATGCTTTACATCAGACTTAGAGCTAGAAATATAACAGGTTTTCAGTAATGATGGATGATCAGACTTATGCAGACATGATGAAAAGATCTCAGTGGAATTTTGCTCAAAAAAAATTCCCTTAAGGGAATATCTTATGAAACCAATTAAAAATAAAAACCAAGAGGATTCCATTCAATTTGTTCCAAACAGCTACTGTATGTAATAAAGTGCAATTTCTTTTTTTCAGATTTTTAAAAATCATTCTTCATAAGATCATGCATAATTATATCTCAGCTAGCAAATCTCAGAGGCTAGTTCTAAAAATCTGCACAAAAGTTCCACAGAGGAATTAATTTCTGTCCATTTGTTCATTATGAATGTATTGTTCAGGGCAGTTTACTCATTTCTGTGTGATACATTCGAGAATTGAGTATTTTCACATGGGCTAGCCAAACTTTGATGTAACAGAGCCATATGCTTTCAAAATTTGGTTTCTTATTGCCTATAATTGAAAAAATCCCCTCTACATACAAACTCAGAAATCAGTTACTTCAGGACAACCAACCATTCTAAGTTCTAAGGCTTGGCAGCCTGTTAGTATAGTGCTCATACTCTATTTATAGAGACGTAAATCTGATCCCATTTTGAAACCATTTGGGAATAAGAGAACATATGTGGAGCCAAAACTAAGGCTCATACTTTTAGGTCTTCCTGTGAACCTTATCCCTGAGACAAGTACACTCTGCTGCTTTCGTCTATGAGCAGAGATGTTAGAAAACATCTCAGGAACTGGCCAAGAGAGTGCAGAACAAGCCAATGTACAGTCTGCTCTTTGTCCTGCACATCCACATAAGCAGAGAATGCTGCAGCACAACTGCTTGGTGTGCTGGTTGTGCAATATGCAGCACAAACCTCTTCCAGGATGTCTGCCTGACGTCAGGCATCTTAATATGACTGCAAGAAGGTATGGCATTTGGGTAGATCAGACCCATTCATATGGAGGTTGCACCTGGAAGTGCAAGGCAAGTTAGAAGGACTGTCTTTAACTAGCCATTTATATGCTATGGAATTATAAGAAAAAAATCATGAGCCTGAGAATAGGTGTGTATTTCAGGGCAGTATTCATTGTCCTCCTACCTAAGACTGAAACAAGATAAGTTTATTTAAAAAAAAAAGAAAAATCAGTCTGTGAGGATATTATCATTCTAAAAGAGCCACCTCATTCTGAGGTAGACAAATGCTCTTTTCCATCCTGCTGACACTTCTAGGAATAAAAATAGTTGTTCTGTTTGTTCTTCAGCACTTTATTGAACCAGGACTTCAGAGCCTGGTTCACTTCGAATTCATGCTTAATGAAGCATAAGTTGTATTAATAGCAGCTATTAAATCTAGATAGTGTAATAGAAATTTCAACTCAATACAGAGAATCTGACAGTGGCTCAAGTAGCAAAGACTGGCAACGCTGAGTTTGCGATGCACTCCAGGGTTTTCAATTCAGTTCCTAATGACACTGCCCATGAATCACTGCCCACATAAGCAGAAGCCAGCTTCTGGATAAGAAAACCCCTTTACAAGAGAAAAAGGAGGTTTCAACAACAGTATCAGGGAGGCACAATGCTTTCAGAGAAGCATGGTACAGATCGTGGAAGAAAAATTTCCAGCTAGTGTTAGAGGCCAGCCTGCCAGCTTAGAAAAGCTAGGAGAATATTTTTAATAGCCTGAGAATGTCAGTACTCCAGGGGCTTGCATTGCTGGGGAGAGCAGTGCAAAAGCATACAGAGAGGAGTAATGAAAAGGACGCTGAGAGGAGCCAATCCTCGCTGACTGCAGACAGCACTGAGCCTGAGCTAATAAGCTGTGTGAAACACAAGGTGTGGGGAATGCTGCGTGGAGATACCCAGCCTGGCTTTATACCTAAACCAGCTCAGGCACAGCAGCCATGAGTAGTCTGAATTCTGCACTCTGCAGACACATCCACTCTGCTTCTTTGCAGACCAGGGAGTTACATTTACTTGGCATTTTGCCTGTCTTTTTAAGCCCTGTGCTGTCCAGCTGCCTTTGCCTCAAGCCATCATGGGAGCTTCTTCACCTATGGCACTGTTTAATCACAGATAAACAGCAAATAGATAAACTGTGTTGAATGTACTTGCCAGGTCAGAAAGGCTAATGAGTGTCTTGCAGTTCCATCTCATTCTCTGTACCAGAAGATCCAAAATACTTTATGGATTTAACTAATCAATATATAAAATACATTAAAAAAGCAACACGTGTAGTTTCATCTGGTTATTGATCTTTGCTTGTTGACCGAATGAGAGCCTGTGTTTAACTTTAGATATTTAATAACTATGGGAGAAGGGAGGAGTACTATATAGATAGACCAAAATGCTACTGATGTAGGTAAGCAGAATCTGCTCAGTCCAGCTGATACAGTGCTTAGTTCGGTTTCTTCATTTTTTTTTTTTTAAGTCCAGAAATCCAGTAGAAAAAAAAAAATAAAATTCTGTAATGAACATAATGCTTTTCTCTACCTCTGTATAGATGTCACATAAATGCAAAGTGGTCTCAATTGTCACACATAATTTATAGTGTTGCCAGTCACCCCTGTACTAATGTTTACCAGCCACCTCTCTTGCTCTATGTATAGATTAATATACACCAAGTGCAAATAATCCCAAAGTGAACAATTGCTTTCTGTGACTGTGCATAGGAGTAAAGCCCGGTTACTTGAACATTGCAAGTGGCTGTGACTTGGTGCTGAATAATTGCATTTTCAATTGTAGAAAACTTTCAGTTAATGTAACTTCATATCACCAAAAATAAGTACAAAAGAAGTCAGCAGTCTTCATATTTAAGACTTTTTTTTTTTTTTCTTTTTTGTGATTCCACAAGGTCCTGAGAAAGTGGAGATTTTTCCCATCCAGAGTCCAACTAGCAAAGCTTCTTTTTAACCTGTTATTGTTATTAAAACTTGTATTAATAGTCATGCCCAGCATCAAAAGCAAGTCTAACTCTTGTTCCTCAGCTCTCCAGTGAGTCATTCCTTCCCTTTCCCCCTAAAGACTCCCAGTGACTTATTTTTTTTGTTTCTTTCTTTAATGCCCCCTCATCCATCTCCACAATACAGCCATGTATTCAGCAGCATTCCCTCTGACAGTCTGGATGAAGGGTTTGTAAAATCTTGTTGCTGGTCCTGAATCTTCCTCCAGGGTTCATAGTGCTGCAAGCAGTGAGATGGCAGTGTTGGGGCTGTCTCAGTGTTTATTCTGTATGTTTTCCTCCAATGTTACTAGGTTTTCCAAGGAAGTAGTAGTCTGTGTGTGTGCCTGGGTGGTAGGTACTGGTTTCCATCACACAGGCTTTCTGAAGCAGCTGTTGAACAAAGGCTGACGTTTCTGGAGGAGACAGGAAAATGAACCTATTTTTTGGAGAGCGGTTGTTCAGTATCTTTTGAAAGCCAAACCACATGGAAGTGCACCAAAATGCAACCCCTTCCAGCATGGCTAAGTAGACATATTTTGAAATCCTAGCTACTTCTTGCTGTCACCCTTAAATGCGAATGGTATTTAGAGTGAATTCTCCCTGTGGTAGTTATTCCACTCAAAAGGGAGGTATTTATGAAATAGTACAACAAACCTGTTTTGACTTCACTGAAAGCTAGCAAACCAGATAACTTGTGTGTACTCTAGACTTTTGATAGCATAAATAATATTGATGCTTCCTGCTTTGATAGACTTTATCTTAACGTTTATTTTGACTAATGCCTCAGCTTTTCCTTGGCATTTACCTAAGCAATAGAGAACTAATACTTTGTATCTTATTATTTTAGACCTCTTAATTATTGTTCTAAATGGAACTGAAACCAGCCATTCAGGACAGACAGCATTTATTTATTGTGAAAAGAAACCTAAAAATGACAATGCTGCCATTAAACTGGAGAAACATATAGGATACATCCTTTGTACTCAGCTCATGGTAATTTCAGGAATTTCTACACTGCTTTCCTACTTCGCAGACTCTCACCAGCTATGTGGTTATTGTTGTCTCCTAAACACATGTATAATGGAAATGTAATGCTGTCTCCAAAGCACATGTATGATGGGAATGTAATGCTGATGGCTGACAGTTTTATTCTTAGATGGAAGCTCTGGTTCTTGTGTTTTAACTGACTCTGGTAGTCTGTAGGTCTAATTGAAAAAAAAAAAAAAAAAAAAAAAAAAAAAAGTCCCATTCACTGGAATAATGATGCCTTGATTTTGTTAGGATTTAGACTTTTAAAAACACAACATGATATAAGAAGCAGCTATGAGAATTGTGCACTTCAGAACTCTGATTGTTTTTCTGCATGGATCTCACTGCTTGTTACACTGCTTGATTTTGTCACCCCAGGAGGTCTCTCTCCACCAATATTATATTGTTTTGAGTCCTTGTTTGTGCAGAACTGGAACCTATACTGTCTATAATGGAATTTAGAACCATAAAGTTAATTAATGTAGATAATGTGGTAGAAAGTACCACATAGTTTGTTAAATATTCTGGGGGAAGTTTGTTGTGACACTTTATAGAAAAGCAGACCTATCATGAGCTGAAACGCTTTATTAATATACTGGTCAATATTTGGCAAATGTAGAGCAGTGTATTCTATCTAATTTCTACTGCTGTCTTACAGCACTATAGACCTGGGCATAAAGTTTATGAGATCAGAGATTTCTATAGCCTTGCAGAATCAATGTTCTTTTCACATTAAGCTTTAACATGTAGGGATTGCCATATCCTCATGTATTTATCATCTGCTTAACAACAACAACAACAAAATCACTATAAATAACGAATTTCATTAAGACTTGACTGTCACTACTGCAATTATCTGCTTTCCCTTAGGCAGCTGGATGTCACAGTCAGATTCAGTTTGCAAATAAGACTGGTAGTACAAGATTCACTTACAACAACAGTATTTATGACTGGTGGTAATCATATTAGGATAGTCACTTTGCTATACAAGCTTTTATGTGGGACTCAGCACCAGCAGGGTTTGCCATACGTTAGAAAAGATAACTAGAAAAGTTTTGTTAGCTCCATTTTACAGGTGGGGAAAGTGAAGTACAAAGAAAGGTGATGTGTATTTTGAAGATGGTGAGCAAAAAGGGTAGGAAAATAGACTAGGATCACTAACTAGACTTAAGGCCTGTCTCTTTATCTAGTCTACCATGTCATAATCCAAGGAGAATTTAATAATTATTGTTACCTGTTCCATGTGGTAACATGCCTGAGATTACATCCAAGAGTCATCAGGCTACAGGCTACAAAACATACAGTAAAAAAAACGTCTTGCAAGCAAAGTATTAAACCGGGGACAACAGGCATCTGAGCACCAGGCAGACAATGGAGGGCGATGAGTCAAAGATAAGGAGCTGTCCTAAAGCAGCAATTATCTAACTAACCTTCTGCGATTTCTGTGAAACTGTGGAACACACCGTATTTCTGTAAAGAGCAAGTGCTCTGAAATGATTATCTGCATCCTGGAACAGTCAGGGCAGGAACATTCCACAGTGTGGCTCAGATTTCTGAGACTGCAGATTAAGAGCAAAATTAATATCTCTATAGAGAGGCATTGCAAAATAAATTACATCAAAATCCAAGTCACCCATGGTTATTGGCTTTTTGATGTCCTGAGTACTTCCCGGAAACCTGAAGACATATGTTTTTCTTCCTCCCCACCCCAATGGCTGTATATGATAAAGTGAAGACCTCACCACCACACTTTTGTGGGAATGATATTGTATCCATGTGGTCATATAACCTGTGCATTTTCATGGAGGGCTGTGAAGCAGACAGACAGGTATGGTGAGAAAATACCTGTCATTTTATTAATGTCAGACTTGAAGGTGTAGAGATGAATGGGTGCTGTGCACACACATCTAAACGTTTTTATTATTATTTTTTAAGATACGTTTACCTTTGAAGGTAAGATTATCTTTCTTCCTTATGTCTTCTGTCCCAATATGTCCCACCTGGATGAAAAACATCGGGCTGTAACTTCTTACTTGGAGAAAGTGGGAGAATAGGCAGGAAGACTGAGAGTACTGCAGATCTGGTCACACAGCAGTGTTGGAGCTAGGAGAAAATATTTGGCCATTGCTGTAGTATGGCTGCCACAGTGCATGTTGTAGAAGGCAGCAAACCAGGAAGACTCTGAATTCTGCTGCTGGTCAAAGCTCCCTGAGCTTGTTGTTGTTGAACCTGAATAACATTAAATCACAACTAGACCACTAAGGCTTTTGTTGGCTCCTGTATTCTGCAGAGTAAACTTCATCGTGACATGAAGGAAAATACAAATCTGCTGGTCCTAAATCTGCTCTGCTTACTTTTTTGTGTCTCATAATTCTCTGTGCAACAGCAGATCATTTGACCAACTACATCTTTTAAAATGCACTGAAATATATGAGTTCTTGACTATACATGAGCCATCAATAGGTGCCACATAAGAGCTAACCATTAACCTCTGTTACTATAGTACCTGCTACTATCTTTGCCCTTGATCTTGGGACTAGGACCAGCTTCCAGTTTCTAGTTTTCAGAGCATGTTACAGGAGTGTCACTTAAATATTATGCTAGTATAAGTAATAACTTGCAAATAACCAAATAGCAATTTGTATTAGCTAACTTTTAATTTCCAATTTTTCATGCTAGTGTATCTTGTGCACGGGGCTAAGAAATAAAATGCTGGGATTTTATGTGCCTATCTTAAGAGGTTTTCTGCTTCCTGGATTGGAAAAGCTTTGTTTGCAGTATTTGACTACTTGAGATGTCTTTTTGGACTGACTAAACCAGTAAGCTCTACTGAATGTTTTTCAAAGCCTTTCAAGAAGGAAGATCACAGATGCCATCTGAGTTTCTGCAAAGACAACAAAAATTTTTAATTATGTATAGAATAAAATATAAAATATTGCCTATTATACGATAAAAGAGTTTCTTTGCATAGATTATATGATAAAAGAGTTTCTTTGCATAGAGAGTTACAAAAACCATAAAGCTGAACTAGCAGATATTTACATTGATTTTTCAGAAGCTCTTCAAGAAATCTCTCAATGAAACATGACAACATCATAATTTATTTGTTAAGAGACAGTGTTTTCTAATATTTATTTTGGAATACTCACATATGGTGGAAAACTAATATTGTTTTCTTTCTCTGAATCACTTTAATTTCATTGTGATTGATAAGGTCTATACTCAGGAGACTCAGGACTGTAGAAAAGCCCATCCTGAATTATTGGTAGGTGTTACAACTCTTTAAATTGATAGAAAATATGTGTGGTCAAAATCATCAGTGATTTGCATATCTTTTTAGCTCATTGCATAATAGACCTGTATCATGAATTAAGAGAGAATGCCAGCAATTAATGGTTACTTTGATTGGAACTAATGTGTGATATATTTTTTAAAAATAAGTTTTTTGTTTGTTTTGGTTTTGTTTTTTTTTTCTTCAAAAAATGATTATAGAAAAAAAAAAGTATAAAAACGGATTGCTTTCAAGGATGAGAGGAAGAGAAAGACAGGCAGGAATTGCTCTCTAAGGAAGGAAGGCTAATTAGTTTTGAAAAACTATTGTTATTTTTTTCTATTAAGAAAACAGGCCTTGGAGCTTTGCAAACTAATGATGGGCCTGGCCTTCCTTGGGTGGTGCAGTCAGCATGGCAACTCCTAAGTAATATCTCAGACCCTCAGGAATCTTTATTATTAAAAAGTGGAAATGATCATATTTAATTGCATGTTATGCTAGAGGGAATAATCTTTCAGGAGTGCAGGGAGGATTATTTAAATATGTCTTGTTGGCTCTCTTCAGATAAAGAGGTAAATGGAACTTTATACCAAAACCAAGTTGACGCGAATTAGTGTGTGAGGGATTTATGAAGCCCTGGCTACTGTAAAACTCTCTCCTCCTGTAGGCTGGTAACAGTGAGGATTTAATTGTGGACCAGTAGACTTTAAAAAGTAGGTGCGAATACTGCTTAAAGTAAAGGAGGCATTCTGTGAATCAGAATAACTGCAGTAAGCCTTGTAAACTGTTACCAGCACAGAATCAGAGAAAGTTAGGTTGGGACTGATGTCTGGAGGTTGTGTGGTCCCACCCTTATCTTCTCCCTCCTCTAAGCAGGGCCAGCTTCAAAGTTAGGCCCAACTGAAAAGTTAGGTTGGGCTGCTCAGGGCCTCAACTTTTTGAGTTTTGAATATCTCTGTGGATGGAGATTCCCTAGCCTCTTTGTGCCCCTGTTCTAATGTTTGGCTGGCCTCATTGTGAATTTCTATCTAATCGCAATTACCCTTGTTGCAACATCCATCTGTTGCTTCTTGTCATTTTTGGTAGTGTCTCTAAGAAAAAACTGGTGAGGACAGCAATTAGAATCTTCCTCAGTTTCCTCCAGGCTGAGCAAATGCAGCTCTCAGCTTTTCTTGATACATTTTGTACTCCAGACCCCTTACAATCCTGGTGGACCTCCACCAGATTGCCCATTTTGACAATGTCTTGTACTGGGGAACCCAAAACTGGACATAGAGTTTCAGATGCAACCTCAGTAATGCCAGATACAGGGAATAATCACTTCTCTTAGCCTGCTAGTATGTTCTTACTGACGTGGCCAATACATGGTTATGTTCACCAACAAGAGTGCACTGCTGACTCCTGCCCACCTTGTCCACCTTGTCCCTCCCTCCCCACAAGCCGTATTCCAAAAAGCTGCTTTCTACCTCTTCAGCCTCCAACTTGCACTGTTGCAAGGGCTTATTCTGTCCCAGATGTCTTCACGTTTGCCATTGCTAAAGTTTTGTCAGGCCATTTCTGCAGTGTGGTGCTGTCCCTCACAATGCTAGCTTAGTCCTCAGCTGCTCGTCCCGTCGCTTTGCTGTCACTCCCGTACGATGTGCCTGCAGTGTGAGGCAGACCGACCACACACACCTGCTTGCTAGGTTCCTGCTATTTGACAAAGGGAGACTGCTAACGCACAATTAGGACAGGATGGGATATTAATGAGATTTGACAGGTTAGGTTTTTGTTTTTCCTTAAGTCAGAAGACACTGGCTGGCAAACCCCTTAAGCTAACATGATCGGTGACTGCATTTAGCTCAACTTCTGCAATAATACCGCTATGCGTTTTTGTAAACTCAGAAATTGTGAGGAAGCAAAAGAAGGCTAAGTCTAAGTTACTACATGTTTCTCCTCTTATGTGTAAGATGAATTTTATTATGCAGCCTAAGTAAGAATAGATCAATAAATGCTAAAAATGAATATCTATCAACTGTTTATACACAATTGCTCAGAACAAATCATTACATATTTTAAGTTGGAAAAAGGCCACATTTATTAGGTCCTGTAGGCTATTGCACTTGTTTACAGATAAATATGATAATGTTTTGTGATATTTTATGACATTGACCTTCATATATGCAAGCATCTTTGATGTATGTCTTAATTGTATAAGCAAAGCCATTTCCACAGTAAATACTGTATCCATTGTATATACTATATTAAACAGTGTTCATAGAAAAGTATTTACTTACTAGTTTTTTGTTTTGTTTTAGCTCTATATATCTAAATTGTCTGATGTTTAGCCTTGCTGCTGAGGTATACCAGATCTGGCTAAACAGTGTGAATGGATTGCTAAGGCTACAGTGACAGGCTCCATTGTCTGGATGTGAGATACAGGAAGCAGGGACTGCCTTCTGCTTGAAATCTGTATATCTGTAATGCTGCTCTGCAACCATGAAAAAACAGGGTTAGGCTCACTGCCTCTTGTTTGAAGCATATAGACAAGATTTTCCCTGAGAGATTTTTCCAAATCTCTAGCCATCTGTGGGATGCTGTTCCACCAAAATCAAAAGTGCAACATCTTTCAGCGTGACTTGTGGATCCAAGCTGAGGATGCCCCATCCCTGGAAGCGTTCAAGGCCAGGCTGGACGGGGCTTTGGCCAACCTGATCTAGTGGGTAGCATCCCTGCCAATGGCAAGGGCGTTGGAGTTGGATGACCTTTAAGATCCCTTCCAACCCATTCTGTGATTTTACGATGATGACTTTTCGTGCCCAGCATGACCCAGCTAAGACTGGGGACAGTGATTAGTGGCGCAGGTTAGGCTTTTACCGTCACTGAGACTTCAGAGATGGGACTTAGACTCTTATGAAAATTCAACAGAGCTGAATTGTGTCTTAGTTTTCAGATGTTGGGTACTTAACTGAGAGCTGCTAATTAAATACATATGTTGAGTTTCTATTGTATTGTGATGCATATCATACCTTATATAATTAGTGTATCATCTCATTAAAGAATGAAATTTGGTCTAAGGAGCCAGTGGGGAGGGAAGCTCCAGACAGAGCACAAAGCAAAAAGGAGTCAGGCATATTCCTGCCTCCTGATCAGCACACATGTATCACCTGTGCGAGTGTAATTTTGACTCAGATGACTCCAAGTTATATATTTCACATTTTACTATGTGACATATTAAGTGTGTAAAATATTGTATAACCAGGTTTTTCTTTAATATTTTATCATATTTTGTCAGACTGAAATGCAGTATGAAAATAGATGGGGTGGTGCCCCGCTAGACCTTCTCTTCACAAACAGAGAAGGACTGGTGGAGGATGTGATTGTCGGGAGCTGTCTTGGGCAGAGTGACCACGAAATGGTGGAGTTCACTATTCTTGGCGAGGCCAGGAAGGGAACCAGTAAAACCACTGTACTGGACTTTTGGAGAGCTGACTTTGGGCTGCTCAGGACACTGGTTGGTAGAGTCCCTTGGGAGGCAGTTCTGAAGGGCAGAGGGGTCCAGGAAGGCTGGGCGCTCTTCAAGAGGCAAATCCTAATGGCGCAGGAGCAGTCTGTTCCCATGTGCCCAAAGATGAGCCAGCGGGGAAGAAGACCAGCCTGGCTGAACAGAGAACTGTGGCTTGAGCTTAGGAGAAAAAAGAGGGTTTATAATCTTTGGAAAAGTGGGCAGGCCACTAGGGAGGACTATAAGGATGTAGCGAGGCTGTGCAGGGACAAAATTAGGAAGGCCAAAGCTCATCTGGAGCTCAATCTGGCTACTGCCGTTAAAGATAACAAAAAACGCTTTTATAAATACATCGACACAAAAAGGAGGACAAAGGAGAATCTCCATCCTTTACTGGATGCAGGGGGAAACTTAGTTACAAGAGATGAGGAAAAGGCGGAGGTGCTCAATGCCTTCTTTGCCTCAGTCTTTAGCGGCAATACTGGTTGTTCTCTGGATTCCCAGTACCCTGAGCTGGTGGAAGGGGATGGGGAGCAGGATGTGGCCCTCACCATCCACGAAGAACTGGTTGGTGACCTGCTATGGCACTTGGATGTGCACAAGTCGATGGGGCCGGATGGGATCCACCCAAGGGTACTGAGAGAAGTGGCAGAGGAGCTGGCCAAGCCACTATCCATCATTTATCAGCAGTCCTGGCTATCGGGGGAGGTCCCAGCTGACTGGCGGCTAGCGAATGTGACGCCCATCTACAAGAAGGGCCGGAGGGCTGACCCGGGGAACTACAGGCCTGTCAGTTTGACCTCAGTACCAGGGAAGCTCATGGAGCAGATTCTCTTGGGAGTCATCATGCGGCACTTGAAGGGCAAGCAGGCGATCAGGCCCAGTCAGCATGGGTTTATGGAAGGCAGGTCCTGCTTGACGAACCTGATCTCCTTCTATGACAAAGTGACACGCTGGGTGGACGAGGGAAAGGCTGTGGATGTGGTCTACCTTGACTTCAGCAAGGCTTTTGACACCGTTTCCCACAGCATTCTCCTCAAGAAACTGGCTGCTCTTGGCTTGGACTGGCGCACGCTTCGTTGGGTTAGAAACTGGCTGGATAGCCGGGCCCAGAGAGTTGTGGTAAATGGAGTCAAGTCCAGTTGGAGGCCGGTCACTAGTGGCGTCCCCCAGGGCTCGGTGCTGGGGCCGGTCCTCTTTAACATCTTCATCAATGATCTGGACGAGGGCATTGAGTGCACCCTCAGTAAGTTTGCAGATGACACCAAGTTAGGTGCGTGTGTCGATCTGCTCGAGGGTAGGAAGGCTCTGCAGGAGGATCTGGATAGGCTGCACCGATGGGCTGGGGTCAACTGCATGAAGTTCAACAAGGCCAAGTGCCGGGTCCTGCACCTGGGGCACAACAACCCCAACCAGAGCTACAGGCTGGGAGATGAGTGGTTGGAGAGCTGCCAGGCGGAGAAGGACCTGGGAGTGATAGTGGACAGTCGGCTGAATATGAGCCAGCAGTGTGCTCAGGTGGCCAAGAAGGCCAACGGCATCCTGGCTTGTATCAGAAATAGTGTGACCAGCAGGGCTAGGGAGGTGATCGTCCCCCTGTACTCGGCTCTGGTGAGGCCGCACCTCGAGTACTGTGTTCAGTTTTGGGCCCCTCGCTACAAGAAGGACATCGAGGTGCTTGAGCGGGTCCAAAGAAGGGCGACGAAGCTGGTGAGGGGCCTGGAGAACAAGTCCTACGAGGAGCGGCTGAAGGAGCTGGGCTTATTCAGCCTGGAGAAGAGGAGGCTCAGGGGCGACCTTATCGCTCTCTACAGATACCTTAAAGGAGGCTGTAGAGAGGTGGGGGTTGGTCTGTTCTCCCACGTGCCTGGTGACAGGACGAGGGAGAATGGGCTAAAGTTGCGCCAGGGGAGTTTTAGGTCAGATGTTAGGAAGAGCTTCTTTACTGAAAGGGTTGTGAGGCATTGGAACAGGCTGCCCAGGGAGGTGGTGGAGTCACCATCCCTGGAAGTCTTCAAAAGACATTTAGATGTAGAGCTTAGGGATATGGTTTAGTGGGGACTGTTAGTGTTAGGTTAGAGGTTGGACTCGATGATCTTGAGGTCTCTTCCAACCTAGAAATTCTGTGATTCTGTGATTCTGTGACTTTAAATGTAAATACTAACAAATTTTCAAAAGGTTCCCTTCCCATATTCTCAGAAGAAGGATGAAAAGTTATTTAAATGTTTTAAAACTGCATTGAGTCATTTGGCACATGACTTGTTACTCCCCAGGAATCAGAAAGATTGCTGACAGATAAAGACCAGATATTTAACCTCTGCCACCAGAGGTGTTAGTGGATAAGGGATCTTGTTCAGGAAATGAGAAAATCTCGGTAGCTGGTGAAATAAAGATTACAGAACGTTATCTTTTATGTGAAATTCTAAAATTATATTTATTGGCCAATTCACAGAAAGTGCCATAGTGACCACAAAAATGA
Source organism: Oxyura jamaicensis (assembly GCF_011077185.1). Taxonomy (NCBI): domain Eukaryota; kingdom Metazoa; phylum Chordata; class Aves; order Anseriformes; family Anatidae; genus Oxyura; species Oxyura jamaicensis. The sequence goes on from NC_048901.1 coordinate 6,775,550, forward strand.
ATCTGGTTTTATACATGTACAGATGTACAGGCCAACTTTTAAAATAACAGATCTATTTCCATTATGCATTTTGTAAACTATGTGGAAAACATCAGGATATTAACAATCTCAAATGCATAAAAAACTGCAAAGTGACATTTTTTTTAATGAAATACACCACTATGCCATGGGGGGAAGGACAGGAGGAGGGTTGCGCACAACTTATTCCCACTATATGTAAAGTTAACTTCCATGTACTTTACTAGGTGTCAACATTTACTGTACATTTTCATAAAGAAAAATTTTCTTTTTAAAAAAGCAGATTTTTTTCTGTGTTCAAAAATCATTTTAAGTTCATATTCATATTTTTCATTGCATATAGTCATTTAACTCATCATCCTGCATAAATTTCATAAATGTATTTAGCATCTGCAACAAGACATTTCAAGATGTGTTTTATGATTGTTTCACATACACATTAAGGTATTTTATATAATGAGTATCTCTCCTGGACTGAAGAGATTGTTGGTTTGAGACACAGTCACAACCATAGAGCAGGTCATCCTCTATGGTCAAAACCATAGAGTATGTGTTCATTTGAATCCCATCTGGCATATTTTTTATTGTCAATACAAGTGGCCACAATTACACAGAGATCGGGCCGTCTGCTAGGAAACAATCCCAAGCTACAAAAGAGACACTACCAACGGCAGTTACTGCTGCTCAGCAAGAACTAATGCACCAATACGGAAGCAAATCTGGGAAATGATGAACTACATGTGAAAAGTTCTACATTTTTGCAATTAGATGAAGTATCACTTTTACTGTCGAGCTACAATGAAATAAGAGGTTGAATTGTCCCAGCCAATTAGAGCCCAGAGCTGTTACACTCTGTATGAGATTATTTTTCAGGTCTTCAAATTCTGCAGCTTGAATAACATGTAAGCTATTTCATAGCCATCTGGCTAAGTCTAACCAGAAACAACCCCTTTTACCAAGCTCCAACAACATTTGGGGTGAATTTCTGATTCCTGCTCTGCTGCTCATCACATGATAAGCCACGTTTCATAGTTCCTTGCTCAGGAAGTCTTCTGTCTCCCTCTGAGTTGCAATCTCAACTTGCAAGACTTAATTGTCTCCCCACCTAATCTATTAGATTTAATAATTTATTCATGGCTCATTTTTGGAAAGGTGGTCTGAGGAGTGATGGGCATCTATAGTGACACAGGTTTTTTAGAGAGTGGAAAGGTATTTCTGCTAACTTTTCTCATGCCTTGTATTAGCCAACTCCAAGGAAGGTTATCTGTTTGATTAGGTGATGGCAATTAACATTCCGTACAATATCATCTGTACAGTGCTAGATGATGCTTTTATTAGGGAAATTTTGCCGAGCGAAGTTAACCCTGTGTGCCTGCTCCCCTGTTTGTGCTACTTCTTTTAAACAGAGCAAGTGAGGGAGACGGTTTTATTTCACTCAGGTCATAGTGAGATGGTGATGCAAGAATCCCCACAGCCTTTGAGCACAAGGACCTCAGTTGTTTTGGCTTTCAGGTACAGCCAGGTGGAGTAGAAGAAGGAAAAACATCAAGTAAAAGAGCCAAGCTGACTATGTACATCCTAACTGGCTGCCTGGGTAATCAGGCTCTGAGCCAGAGAACAGAGATTTGCTTGGGGCATGCTTGAAAACTACCCATATAGTCATCGTGACAGTCAGAGACCATATGTGCATTGCAAATCTGAAACATAATGTTAGGCACAGCAGTGCTGAGAAAGGTTGGCACGACTCTGTTTCACTGCAGCAGTTAACGTGAGGCTAGAAATCGTTTTAGAAAGTAGGAGCATTCTACCGGTCAGATCTGAGGAGAAGCAACACACACTAGTCTGTCTTAAAGAAACGTATTGGGAATGATTACTGCTAAATGCACTGAAAAGCACGGGCACATGAAAATCTCTGTTTTCATACTAGTGACAACCATTTAAATTTTAACAAATTGCTGCCTTATTAAGTCAGTGTTGTTTGTTTGGCTCCAGTGCTTACTGGTTGGCTTTGTTAAATCATAGTGACATACGAGACACTGCCACATTCACGCTGCGTCTGAACTTTTCCACACATTACTGCAAAATGTGTTTAAAATCAGGCTTCAACATCAATTTAAGGAAATAGGCTATTTATTTATTTATTTATTTTTGTAGTAGATGGAATTCCATGAAAAGTTAACAAAAGATGAGACTGAAGGAATGAATTGGGGGTGTTGGCGGGCTGATTCATAGCCTCTGTAACAAATGACCAAAGGCAATGAAAAAATATTCAAAGGATATACATCATAGTTAGAAGAATTATTTTGGGTGGTCCAAAAGGGTGTTATGGGGACTACTGAGATAAAAATTAGCAAAAGGGTTATTTAAATTAATTATCAAGAAAAGCTTTCTATGCTGATTTTTATTAGACTCTAGAATACTCTCCCATGGGAAGCAGTAGAAGCCCCAGGTTTAGAAATATGTAAGTAGCTGAAACACCCCCCCTCCCCACCCCTAAGACTAGGAAATATATTCTAGGGAGCAATTCTGTACTCTTAGCCTAATATGCTACCTGTACTACTTTTTCTTTGCATCTAATCTTTATTTCTAACATTTAATGAGTCTAGCAGCAACTTCCCCACACACTGAAATTTAAATGAAACAATTATCAGTGGGAACGTGAACCCCAGTGTCTACTAACCTGCAAGCAATAACCCAGTCTAGTACATTTATCCCTGCTTTGAGGACTGTTCGAACAGAACTGCCTATTGACCATAATCAAGCATTTATTTGAGATTCTACTGGTGCAGTATTTACAATGATATAAAAAAATATTTTGAGATATCCCCCTCGTGTTTTGGATTATTTTGTGAAGAATCTAACAATAAACATGCTAGTGTTTGATTCTGAGAACAGAGATAACAGCTTCAGCTCTCAGAATTAGACAGGGGTTACTGTTACCCCTTTTTATTTTATTTTTTTTTTTTGCATTTTGTGTCTTCAAAATCAAGGTTCCTAACTATTATGGTCAGTTAAGAAATTGGATTGTGACAATAAATTTACCTAAGGACCTTTACAACGTGGAGTAAAGTCTTTGTTGGGTGTTCCCAGTTCCTCCTTCAACCTATGGAGTATGTTGGTTGCACAAACTCTCTAAAACTTATCAACACAGTTGTTGTGCCAAAGTTCTGTTTCACGCTTCAAATTAAAATGTGTGATAACTGTACCATTATATTTGAGTCACTGCAGATCAAATGCTTTGGCCCAAATCACCATTGGACAGCCTTAGCCACAGAGCATTTCCTACTTAATGCAGGCACGGTGCAGTAATATTTGTCATGGGCTTGCTCCCTCCCCAGCTCTGCTGGAGGTGCTGTAACTAATGAACCAGCCACGGGCAGCAACAACCATTTCAAATAACTTAAGGTTCTAGTTCATTACTGCAACAACCACTTCCGTGCTGGGAATGAGGAAGTAGTATTAGGCAATTTATATATATATATATGGTTGTGTGTGTGTGTATATATGTGTGTGTATATATATATATACATGTACACACACATACCCCATCATCTCAGGAACCTGTCAACATCCTATATTTGGTTCTTCTTGTTGACTGCTGATAACTGTCAGTTCTGGACATGAAGATGGCATGTTTCCATTTTATTACTGTTTGACACTCAAGCTTTTAGTCCTTTTCTAGTAAATTCCAGGTTTTTTTCTGTTTGTCTTTTTTGTTTGTTTTTTACATCAACTGCAAACCTTAACTCTTTCTGTCCATTATTCATGGATTATTCTTTCTTCCCTCTTTTGTTCACTCTTGCCCAAACATAATTCAGTTTTTAAAAGGAACTGACTGCAATTAATCCAATCCACATTCCAAAGAACATGCCCAGTTAAAACCATCCACCTTCTCATGTCAGTATGTGCGCGTTAGCAGACCGTAGGCAAAAATTTGCTGCCAATGTCAATACTGATTTGAAATGGCATAGTAGTAACAGACTTGGTCAGGGTTATGCGGTCTAATCTTTTACATCCATTTATACATTTAAGGGAGAGAGACATAGAAAGAAAAGAAGATGTAATTTTAACAATTTGTATAGTTTTTTATTATTATTATTTTCTTCATATATCCTGAAAAATTAAACTAGAAAAAAAATTATTTGTTAATAGACCTAAAGGAACCTGAAAGAACTTTATGTCTAGCAAAGTTAAACTCTGAAAATACAAAACTGTACCCAGAGTTATAGAAAAGGAATTGGTAGGGCAGCAGAAAGCCTTTACTCCCACAGAATTTCCAGGTTTCGGAAGTGTAAGGATGTAGTGATATAGTACAATTGTAAAACTTTTGTCCTACATTTGGAAACAATTTTTCTTTGCCTTTGGCAGGCTTTATGCACCTTGCCTAGTGAAAGCTGCTCTCTTTTAACAAACAATGTACTTAGCTTTGAAAAAAATTCTTTTGCTTCTTTGCTCTCAGCAGAGGCATAAATACTGACAATACATGGCCCTGTAGCTTCTACAGCCGATGAATGCAGAATTTCCACAAGTTACAGAACTGGAAATAGGAATGAGGGCCTTTTCTGAATGCTCTTTTAAATGTCGGTAATGTTTCAAACTATTGTGGCTGTTTCCTCCTAAGCGATAACCACAGAAACAGGAGTCTCAAATTCTTGACTGTAACCATTCCCATTCATTCTGTGTGTCTACAGTGCTCCGCAATGGAGGTCTGCAAGTAGTGCTGCAACAAAATTGTTGGATTGTAACGCCAGCAAGCTCTTTGGCAGTGCTTTTCAACTATGGGGCTCACAGCGCTTTGCAAAAGATTTCGGTATCATTATTCCTATTTACAAGGAGAGAATGGAAACTTTAACTGTAACTATTGAACCACTGTCAATAACTACTCAGAAGGCAGCAAAACTCCCCTTGGGAAACAAAGAGACCTGATCTAGAGACATTCATCACCAGGAATGAAGTTATGAACATATATCACCTCCTGGCTTCATTTTCCTTCAATTGTGTGGGTATTAGAATATATATATATATATATAAATCCTATATTAGACATAAGATTGTGAAGAAAAAGTCCATGCACCCCTTCCCTTTTGCTTAGTTTGAGCATTCCAAATTTCTGTTTTATGAATGTCTTCTTTAGGGGAAAAAAAAATATATATATATATATATCCCTAAAACATACCAGGCTTGTACCCTGTCACATATAAAAGTTTAGTTACCTGCTGAGATATCTGTGGAGTAATCTTCCTGATAGATTTTGCAGAAATATTTTTTTTGTTTTTGGGTGCATTAACAGACTACTTGTTTTACCCTGCTGTAGCATTAGTGCTCATCCTTCAAATGTGTCTTTAGTCTCTAATAAAAAAGAATCTGGCTCCCAGGAGAAACTAATCTAAAAAATACACCAAACAGCAACAAAAAAGACCCCAGTACTAAAGCCAACAGTCTGAGCTGATCACAGGATACACGAATGCATCTGTTGGGTCATCTGAGACTCTCATAATCTGCTTTACTAGGAAGCTGAACACATTCAGTGACCTGATGCTTTTCAGCTTAAAACACTCCCAGCACTGGTTGTTACACTCTCCTTTCGTCTCCTCTCCCTTTTCTTCTCATTTGTTCTCTTTTCTTATGTTTTCTAATTCTCAAAGAATGTGCAGGATCACTGTTTGCTTTTGGGTGCTGTAGAAAGTAGAATATCTTAGGAAATATGGCTTAGCCAAAAGCACTGGGGTGTTTTGTTGGCAACACCTGCATCACTTTTGACTCTATGAGGTCTAAAGAATCTGCAGGCTTTGATGATGTGGCCTGAACAAAGCCTGTCATCTTTCTTAGGTTAGCGTAAGGAGGCAGAAACCCAGTATTATTATATGGTTGCTGATACTGGCTGAAACATGAGGAAGATCCTATTTATATAGCAAGCATTACATACAGTTAGTATTTTCAGAGGCGTTTTTACTTTTGATCTCCCTCTCTCGCTCTTTTTATTATTATTATTATTATTATTATTTTAATTATTATTATTTCTCTCTCTGCCTTAGGTCTGTGTGAGTGGTGTCTGCAAACCTCCTGAACCAGGTATTAAGGAAAGGTCAGCGGTGACAGAGATCATGCAGGGGTGCACAATCCCAAGGCTTACCATCAAAAGTGAGTGACACATCAAGCTGAGGCTACTCTACTACACATTCAGCTCCCCAGCCCCCCGTAGCCAGTATTTCCACTTTTTTTGTAAGTATTTTTATCAGGGCAGAAACAGAGCTCATTGGTTGTTTGTCTCCGATTTTCAACTTTCCAGAAGTTGACTAGTATGAGATTGGGATCCTAAAAACCACCAAATTGGCATGTTGTAAGGGCACAGACTCTATATACTTTGATTCCAGCATTTTCAGCTATTCTCCAGCTCTAGATGTGCTGCTTAAATCCATACGGCTTCATAGAAAACCCTAGAGAAAACAAGATGTGTATTTCTAATCTAGGTAGTATATTTCTATATAAATATGTTAAATATTTTAAATCACATATATATATGCATGCAATATAGTATCACTTTGTGTATGTTTTTCAACATTCTACTTGTATCCCTGTGGTTTCTCACTCTGATAACTGTCAGTATTTGTCAGAAATTTTACTTCATGAATTTTTTTTTTCAACACTGGGATTTCATCAAGAAACAAAAGACAAATATCTAAGTATATTTAAAATACCTTTGTATAAACCATGATACCTTCATTTTTTGCCAAATGAGGTGTTCTCTTACTGTTGCTGTCAATCTGCTGGGACCTTTTTAGGAGTAGTGCAGAAATAGTATACATCCAGGAAACAACTACAAAGGTGAAATAAATTTGCTAATAAATAAATAAAATTAAGGTGTTAATCACAATTAGGGTGTTAATTACGATAGTATTTGGCTCCTTCGCCACCAGCTATATTCCTGGAAATAGTTTATATGGAAGTTGTATTATGCTAAGAGATGTTTATTGTCATTTTCTCTAGGCATACAAAACCTGGTAGTGCTATACTGTTATGGATACACTTAATCTAGTCAGCATTGGAAATTAAGGAAGGAAGAGACTTTTTCAAGCCCTAAAGATGTCCTCACAGTTTAATTTCTTCTCCCTAAATAAGTAAATATTAAATAAGTATCCACATGCTCTTCCAAACCTCCTTAATTTTGGTATATTGTATATTCCAGAACAGCAGCAGCAGGTTGTTGGGGCCACCCATTTAGACTTTTACGTGCTGTCGCCTCTGTAAAGTCTGATGTTTTCCTCATCTGCTAAGCATGGATGGCAGTGGAGATGATGGGGGTGGTGCACATGCTGGCAGCAAAACTTCCCTTAGAGGCAGCATTATCTCACAGCCTGCTAAGATCCCCACCAGGTAAAAGCATTACAGCTGCCTCTTGGGTTAGGGAAAGAGACACAATTAGTACGCGCAGGATTCAGAAGGTTTGCCAAAGGTGAGTTAGGGCTGCTACATGAATTATCTTCTGGCCAGTCCTTATCCTGGGGCTGCTAATGTCCTACAGCAAAAGCAGCTGAGCCACCAATGCAGGATGCTACTGCCTTTTTGAATGACCAACTATTTCAGCACAAACAATGTTTTATTTTAATTAACATTAAAGATGTCACAAACCCTACATGTCTATTTCTAATTTGAACTGGTGTCAGCCAATGCAATACAGACTGAGATTGATCTCAACAACTGTGCATCTTTAGGCCTGCTTCTGTTTGCAGAGATACAATACCCATGCAGGGGAAGGAAGTGAAAAAGAAATGTGAGCTACTCATCACAAAAAAGCAACTTAGGCTGTTACATTAATGCAGATAACACAGTGTATCACCATCTTAACTTTGCATTTGTAGGTTGTTTTTGTTTGTTTGTTTGTTTGTTTTTTCCTCCCAGCCTTGAATTAGAATTCCTGTAATTTAAAAGCATTCCTTGTTCTGAGGCCATTTTAAAGCTCTGGAGTCATAGATTCTTGATGTCATTTATTACCGGTACCTTTTCAGGGATGTTTTTCGGATGCACTTGTTTATTGCTACTGTAAAAAAAGAGCCACCTTTTTTTTTTGTGTGTGTGTGTGTGTGTCTTGATAGCACAACCTTGCAAATGGGGTAAGGATAAACATTACAACTTGACGAGTCAGACACTGCAGTTCTGCAGTTGCCCTTTCAGAGTTTGCAGCATAAACACTTTTTTTAATGAAAGTAGAGTATTTTTGGCTTTTAAGGGGGATCTGTTTATGTGTATGCATGCCTATATAGATGTATGCATTCTGGCTTGGTTTTTAAGCAACTAGTTTACGTCCAAAAAAAAATCATGGAGAGGAAGCAATATTGTTAAAATTAGTTCCAAGTGTTTCATATTTATATGTTATTCTACTAGTAGGCTTTTGCCAATCAAGCCATTGTTGTCAAATTCTACACAAATATTCTAATGTCCACTTCGTGAAGAAATAGCTTATTCTTACTAACATTTTGGGAAAAGGATTTTTCTGTTCATCTGAATGAAAAATGCTGTATAACCCACCCCAACAAGCAATCTAAGGTAGGTACAGTGATACAGTTTAGCTTTCTGAATATTTTGTTGCAAACCAAATTCTAGTGATAACACATTATTGTATTACTATGCTTAGGTCTAAAAAGGTATATTTATTTACAGTAGAGAAAATACTTCATGTTTGCTTCTTTTGTAATGTACCAGCATGACCTGAGAAGATTTCCTTCCAGTAACAAAAAGATAAAATAAAAAACCACTAGATGGACAAACACACCTACATAGACACAAGCGTATAAAAGAATTAAAGGCTTCCAGTCAGATTCTAAATTGCTGTTTTCAAGTTGCCCTAATGTTTGCTGTGATAACAACAATAATAATAACTAGGAACAACAGAGACTTTAAAAATAATTTAAGTCCAGTTTTAAAATTGAATTGACATTTAAATATCTTTAATTTTAATATCTTTAACTTTTAATATCTTTAACTTTAATTTTAGATCTGCCTTTTTTTTTTTTTTTTCCTGAACAGAAAGATTTGCTAACAAATGTGCTGATAGCAAGCATTGTGAAGGTCCTGCTTCATGTCACTAACAAAAAAAAAAATAACACTAGGAAATGATGTAGGGTACTAGGGTGCTAGGAAACGATCTAACATAAATCTTTCTGTTCTGGTTAGATGGTACATAAACAGAAATTTTAGCTCATTTTCTACGATCTTTATTCCTGCAGATAAATTTTATGTGTCTGGGCTCAATTCTGCAAATATTCTTATAATTCACATAAGAGACCAGTAAAAAATCAAACAGGACTGCACATATAAGAAAACTTTTGTATTGCCAGTCTTAAAAACAACAAAAAAGAGAATAAAGATCTCTAATTTTAAAATATATTTAGGGTTCTTTTCATTTACTTTCCAGTTATTAAACTGTGATGACTATTTGAGGTCAGTCTTTCAATACAGCTATCAGATGCAGAAGCTGTAATTTAAAAAAAAACAACAATAACAAAACACTGATGATAAATTAAAAAAAAAAAAGCACAGTACATTCTTTATATTCTATGACCAGGTTCTAATAAACTGAAACTATTGAGGGTGGTGGATACCCACAAGATCTCTTAGGTTATTCTTTGTGGGATCAGCTACCACTCTTGAGTGCTCAGGAACATCCTAGTGTGGCAAGACTGACTGCTTGTTTCTTTGGGAGAGGGGAAAAGTGTAAGTAACTCATTTGAAGTAGCAAATTACAAATGCAGAAGCCAGTGATGAAGTAATAAAGAAAAGGAACTACTTGGGAAAGGAGCAGAAAAGCCACTAGGCAGCATTCACTTCCATGCCATTTTTTTTTTTTTTTATATCCATTAGAACAGTTATCCTAGCAAGTGCTGCATCATTTGGTATGCAGAGCATTTGAAGATACAAAGATTATTAAGAAGGAAAGGGGACAGAAAACACACCACACAGACTTACCAACACATTTTACGTAGCCTTTTTTTTTTTTTTTTTTTTTTTTATCTTTAAACAGTGTATAAGAAAAATATGCTGTGTTACCATAACAAACTAAAACACTCTCTCAACCTCTTAGGATTTTTTTCTCTTCTCTTCTTTTGGTTCCAGGTAGGTTTTATTTGTACTTGTTCTACTCTATAAAACCTTTTGTCAACAAAAATGGCTTCAGGAAGAAGAAATGCAGGCGAATCATGAGCACAAAAGAGGGCTGACAGATGTATGTTTCTCTTGTGCCACTCATGGGTGGTAAGTGTACAGAAGAAACAGGGCATAATGGTTTATAGAATGAAGCCAGACAGGAATTCCGACTGGCTTTCAATAAAGCAAAGGGGAACCTTTTCTTCATGTAAAAATCATTCTTTAAATCCCTACTGTACATACCTGTGGAATAATGGGGTCACTTATTTTCCACTACTTCAGTAAGATACTGCAGCAAGCTAATGATTTTACAAGACAGGCAGTTCAAGCATTGATTTGCTGCAAATTGTTCAATCCATAACTAATGAGCAACTCTACAGGTTTTCAGTATATCAATTCCATTAGAATTTACACTTTCTGTAAGATCATATTAATTTGTGGATATACAATGATTTATTTTTTTGCAACCTTCACCATCCCCTTGTTGCTGTTTTTTTTTTTTGTTTGTTTGTTTTTTAACTTTCTTAAGCCTCTATGGGCAAGTTGGATAAAGTCCCTGTCTTCAGGGTTCTGACAGCATTCCTGAAAAATACACTGTCCATTTTTACATAGGCACACATGCATCCCAGGTCAAGTCCTAAATATTCCCTTGTAGAAGACAGTTGATATCCAAGAAGGCAGGAAGAGACGACAAATGGAATACAGTCTCTGTCACCTGTAGCACTAACACTGTCCTAATTTGAAATGGAATTATACTTTTACACCTGTAAAAGTGTGAGGCCAAATGGCTGCTGTGTTATTTGGACCCATACAGATAATTCTTCATAACAAGCTGGAATCTCTCCTGTATGAAAAAAATAGCAAAGGCAAAAACCTCTATGGATTGAGTGACAGGACTTCTGTCAGAGGCCCGTGGTACAGAAACAAGAAATTGAGGCCTACACTCGCTAACAGATCAAGTTCTAGATTACTCTATTACTGGTACCAGTATGTTTGCACCATGCGTTCTCCAAGCTTTGTAGGAAAAGGGTCAGTTCTATCACCAATTACTACAAGAAGATCATTTTAGGCAAAAGAGTTATAGGCAAGCAGAAGTTCAAATCCTGTCAATGAATTCATAGACTCTGAAAAACATTGTATTGGTGGTTACAAAAGGAGCAATGTGGCCAGAGTATGCGTGTTAGTATGGCAGTGTTGAATCATCCCACTCCAACTGCTCTTGCCTGGTGGCATTCTGTCTGTCTCCCTTTTGGACAATCACTTCTTCCTCTTCTTCCTCCTCTTCCTCTTCACTTTCATCTGATTCAGCACTGGTCGTGTCTTCCTCTTCATCTTCTATGCCTTCTTCCTCCTCACTCTCCTCTTCTGCCTGGTGAGGCTTTTCATATTTCTACAACACAGCCAAATAAATGAGAGAGAGACAGTAGAAGAAAAGTCCATTCTTGCTAGTCAATGGCTATGAGAATGTGAACACTTCCTCCATATCATTTAGAAATGCTTGCATGATGGGAAAATCTGCTTTCCACCATGTGTGGCTATTAGACATCAAATACAATACCATTCAGTAGCAAATACTCAAAACCTACCATAACCGGAATGGAATATCAGTAAGTGATACCTTAGTCAAGCTGCCAAAATTTAACCCGTCAGTGTCAGCTTCTTTGACTTGATGATCACTTCCCCTCCTTTAAGTGTATTAGTGTTTACAATTAAAAAGGTTAAAAACAATTCAACTACATCATCTTGGGTGCTTGGGGTGCAAAGATGAATGGAGAATTGGTGGTGTACCAAGGAATTCTGCACAATCCTATTTAGCAATTATTTATGACAACAAATATTATCATGGTGTGCAGAGTTCATAACTGAGCTGGGGTCCTCAGTGTATGTACACACAGCTGTTCTGCCAAGCCTAAATAAATGTACTCTGAGGGAGGCTTTAAACTCGCTGCTAAGCAAGCTACCAGTCCAGACAGTATCTCCTGGTATTACCATAATATAATAATATGCTTCAGTTATGTACCTCCATGGGGTTGACAGTAATAGTCAGAGCAGAATCATCCCAATCCATTTCATTTTCTTTACTTCCATCATTGTCTGTAGAGCTGTGCTGATGAGCTGTCCGAATTCTATAGATCCCCAAGGCGACGATGAGAATGAGTATGCTCACACAGATCACAATAACAATAGTAGCCACACTTGGAACAACTGGAACAAAAAGTGGAAAAGCAATAAGCTTATATCTATGGACTAAATTGCCTACAAAACACTAAACACATTGTCTGTTTTTTTCCTCCTTGGCACCTGTTCCTTTGGATTGAGAATGGGGTCATCTTTCTGCCATCTGCTTAGGACTACAGAAAGTAGTGATGTGTGCCCACCTCTTTGGGCATAGCATACATGAACGGCATTTGCAGACACCTACTAATGACTATTACAAACCTTTACTAAAAAGTGATCATGCCCAATGTTTACTTTTTGAGCCACTTCATTACAGATGCCAAGCAGTCAATCAGTTCAGAATCAGTTAGGTTCAGAACAAGTGTTTTTGCAGTCTGGGTCAATTAACTGCATGTTGTCTCCTTCTCATTATAGCTAACTGAAGCTTAACATCACTTGTGAGAAAAAGTGTATCTCCAAGTTTTTACTTTAGAAGGTTTCAAATATTTGTAGTGGCACTTCAGTCCTCCCAAAATAAAATAAAGCATTGCCACTCTATTTCCATGTATTACAGCCTTGCTGGGAGACTCTTGAGGATTCAAGATATTTTTCCTCACTGTTCTGTTGCATTCTGAGAAGCCTCTGTCTTCAGCTAGACACAGGAAGGCATCTCTCTGAACTATTCTTATGTTATCAGCTTCATAACTGTATGTGTTAGTGGAGAAGTGCAGCCACTTTTATGTACCTTTGCTACCTAGGTACTGAAGTTCCAGGAGCTACTTTAATTCTGTACACCATTTTGGTGCCTTGCCTGTAAGAATGCTGAAATCAAAACAACATTAAAGTAAAAAAGAACTAGTTTGCAAAATTCATTTTGCAATAGCAGAATATCCATAAAAGTTTACAGAAAAAAAAAAAATCAGTAATTTTCTAACCATAACTGTCTGTAATTATTTATGATTACCTGTGCTTTACATCAGCTTTACTTCCTTACGTGTGTATCATTAAGCTAAAAGTATGTCAGCATTGAAACAGATAGCTTTGGCCTGGGTTTAACATCACTGAAAAGGTTTCTGATTAGGGTAGACATTTTAACTTACACAGCGCAAACATTCAGTTCAAATTCTGGATTTAATGTATACTAAAGCTCCCTGTGCATGCCTAGGAGCAATTCTCTGCAGAGAGCTCCAGACCAAGGTCTGGACAACAGCTAGCAGAAGCGCTGCACCAATTATTGCTTATATATATATATATAAAATCACTTTTATTTGCCTAGGAACAGATGGACAAAAAATAATATGTCACAGAAATACAGACGTATAAGGACAATATAAGCATAAATGTTATCTATCATACCATTCAATACTAGAAACAAGACACTTTGATAACCAGGTGGGTCAGAGTACATAACCTTTACTGTAGACTTAAAAAAGGATACCAGTTTTTCATTCCAAAGCACCTCCTCAGGAAGAGAGAATTGAATGTTGACATCTGTCATAGCTGTGCAATGATCAGGGTGAGGTTTCACAAAGTGTAACTATGGACTTCAGCACTTCATTTGTTGACTAGTTTGAATCACAAGGGAAATACTGACGTACCAGCATCATTATGAGCAGTCTCTGAAAAGGCATCACATACCTGAGTAGTGAACAGTACTTATGCTTCCCTCTGGATGGTGTACAGACTGGAGAAACTGCGGCTCTACTATCATATGGTTTACATGGTCCATAAAGTTGGAGTTGGAGCTGTGTAGAATATTAACCTGGCACAAGTGAAGAATAAGTGGTCAGATACTAAGGAAGTGCTCTGTATTCCAAGACGGCTGGCTCCATAATACATTATATTGTACTAAGAGGTTCATCAGCAGATAGGAACATTATTATATATCCCTTAAAGGTCAAATTCATTCTTTTAGGCCAGAGAAAAATACTCAGGTTAACATATTTCTGATTTCTAGCATTATTGGTCCTTCAGTTGGAGACTTTGAAGTGGCACAAGAAAGGAATCTCTGTTTTGATTTTCCTGTATGGCTAAGCAGTGTCTTTTTCTGGTCTGTGTTGATCAGCTTTCAGATGTTCCCTGAAAGTTAGTGGGAGATTTGTCACTCTGGATACTGACAGACACTATATCAAACCTGTTGAGACTAAAACCAAAGAGAGAACTAAAAGAGGTCTCAGCTATTCCTGTGTCCCTGCTTTCAGGGTGACTTTCTTTGAAGGTACCATCCATTCTCCTCTGTCCTACTCATAGTTACATTACAAGCACAAACCCTGAAGTCATCATCAGGGCTGCAGAATGCTAAGGTAAGATTTCAGTAGGACTTAAATACGTACAGACCTTCAAAACCAATTGTTAAATTTTGAGTGTATTGGTAAGGTCTTGCCCTTCTCCTGTAGTTACTTGGTACCTGGGTTACAGGCTAGGTAACAGATTTCTTCAGGCTAGGTACATGATTCCGGCTAAGATACATCAGCAGCAACTCTGTCCATTGTGATGCATTGGACTTGGTATCAGCAAAAAAGTGCTAGCCAAATTCTCCTGTGGCAACTGACCATGTCTAGGTAGTACAAAAAATGAAGTCTATCCTAAGCATTCATTACCTGAATATTGACTTTCCTTCTCAAAGAAACCTGAAATCATATAAGTTACCAGAAGTATCTCCATCTGATGAAGAACAAATTATAAAATTTATTATAAGGAGTTAGTGCTTGGCAAAAATGAAAAGGGTGAACATCTCAGGAAAGAGAAGTGTAATGGATGAAGTTAAAAAATAACTAACGTAAGAAAAATAATGAGCCTGTGATGATTTACTTCTAAGCAGGTGTATACATCTTCAAACAAACACCCCCACCCCAAACTAAACTAAACAAAACAAACAAAAAAACACCTGTAGGAGATTTCATGTGACAGTTAGGTTATGGAAAACCAGTGATGATAACCTTATCCTCCATTCCAATTGAGAAAGAGTAATTCTTTCTTAGTGGATTTCAAGAGAAGCATCATCTTCTCACATATGCAGCTGACTAGACAAACCCACACTGAGGAGTGCTGACGAATTGCAATGTCCTCTTTGGACAGAACTTAAAATGCTTCCTCTATATGATTATTGACAACAGAAGATGTCAATCATTCTACAGATTTTTTAAAAAAAGTCATTGGCACTGAAGATGAGGCTAAAGCTCAGCTGCAGTGCAAGAAAAGAAAGGCTTAACTGAATTATTGCTTACCTCCAAGTTGAATTCATTGCTGGTGTAACGCCCATTTAGCTCAGAGCACTTGACTCTGAACTTTCTGTCAACGGTGGCAGAAGTGTACCAGTTACGGTATCGAATCTGCCGAAGAACCAGCTCATAGTTGTGCATGGTGTCCACACCTGAAATGGTGGCAGTGAAGCAATAATCACAAAATACTGTGCAAAAAATGCTCTGTGCAGTACAGGAGAAATCAAACAGCCACAGAAAATACAGAATGGTCTGAAAATGGCAGGGGATCAAATATTCCCTAACAGAGAAACAGCTTTTGGAAAAGAATGTAGGTCCATAATAGAGAAGAACAAGTGTAACCATAAATAATTAGAATAAATTACTAAATACTTGAAATAAATAAACAAAAGGCCGGTGAGTTACCAGGACTGAGTGCAGGAGCACTGAGGAATTCCCTTATTCACACATTCCACTGTTATGGTACACTAGAACCCCCGCACTATATTATTTTTTATTTTTTATTGCTATTTTTCTTTTTAGGGGAGTAGCAGGAGGAGTGCAGAGATGAGACAAAGCTGTGCTGTATTCATGGAGGACAATGGATAAACACAGCACACCCAGAGAGCAAGAAGTAACTATGCTTTTTGTGACACACTCTTTCCTGGAATATTTTAAAGGGAGCACAACCTCAGCTTTCTTTCAGCATAGTCCTTTCATTCCAAAGATTTACCTGTTTCTGGGGAGAACTAAAGGAAGGCAAAGTCCATGAACATACCATAGATTGAATATCCTGCTGTGGAATTTGTAGCATCTAGATGTTTTCCTTGAAGCGCCACATGATCTAGTTCTAAACACTCTTGTTCAGGATCAAGTTCTGCACCACTGACCAAAATATCACAGAAATCCAAGTTGTGGAGCACTTCCTCTAATACCACTGGCTTATTGGCTGTGAATACATGGCATATACAAAAAAAATATAAAATAAAATAAAGGAAAGAAGAAACTAAGAAACTAAGAGAAATGCTCACAGAATCCCAGAACAGCTCATTCATTTTATGTGCTTTGCACTGGGGCTTTCAATTTTTGTAAAGATGGCTGAATTTTCTTTACTCAAATTAAAAATGGTGTACTTGAAGCACATCAAAAGAGAAGCATTGTGACTGTTCAAATGCTGCCACGATGAAGGCCTACAAATACATAGTGAGATGAAAGATAAATTGCTCTATAATAAAAGGCATTCAAGAACAGTACTGAAAATAGAAAACTGGTATTTGATCCTGGAAATAAATTCATGTTAACAATTCTGCTTTTTCAGTACAGTATCGATACCGGATTAGTATCACACATTCCTTCTTTTTTTTTGCAAGGAAACGAACTGGAAAAATACGTAACAAGTATATCAATGTTTTGATGAGTTGCTCAGTTATTCTATGACCCATAAAGAATGTGCACTATAGAGAACACTATGCCATCGATCCAAGCACATGGTATTATCAAAAATTGCAAGAGCCTGTGTGGTGCAACTTAGCAAACTTGAGTTCTAAACTGACTATCCCTCAGTAAGTATGACTTTAAAAGAAGAAAAGTACAATATCAATTTATTATTTTTATTCTCTGGTAAACATAACCCAAAGGGTCTGGCAAGACTGTTTAACCAGCTCCCTGAGTATACCATAGGCACAGAGACTGCAGTCTTGGAACTTAACACCCATTTTGTGACTTTCATTTTGAGGGGTGTATGGGGAAGCAAAGCATAGCCCGAGAAGTCTTACACCCTGGATTCCCAACTCCTGGTACAATTCATTTGGGTATCTAAACTCAAGGTACAGCTGGAAACAGCTTGAACTTAGGCCAAAACTGCAGAGCCATCTCAAATTTGCAGGACAGGCAAATCTGAATATTGCTAAGCCTGCTGAGTCAGACTATTTCTTGGGAAGTTATGACAGGCAAGAGCTGGGTTGCAGAGCAGCTTTGCTGCTCCTGCCACCACTGGGCAGACAGGAAAGGGAGGGATGGCACTTCTGGCTACTGGCGGGTCACACCGACTTCTCTGCTGAGGCAGGACAAGCAGCAACACTTTGGCATTGCAGAGGTCCCCTGCAGGTAAAGAAGGCCTCAGAGCCATAGTCATGCTGCTGCCTGTGGCAACTGCCTGCTCTGCTTTTGATGAGAAACAGACCTAACTTGTCCTGCGACTGGGGAATACACGGTGACTAAATCAGCCTCCTCAGCCTTGCCATGTCATGTGCATGTCGCCTACAGTTATAATGATCAAGTTGTGTGACTTCCCAGTAAGTGGAAAAACAGGCATAGCTAGATACGGGTGAACATTTATGGCTGTCTTTGTTTTGTACTTCGGTCCGTCAGATAATATCTGGGCTGAGAAAAATAGTAGTTCAAGCTGTATAATGCAGGAATGGAGAAGCAGAATTCAATAATCTTTTGCAAAACACAATTATTCCCCCAACCAATTATTATCTGTCCATTTTAACTACTCTTAGTGGATATAAACAAGAGGTGGCACATTAGGAGGTACCTGACTTCCAGGCAATTAAACAGTAGTTTAAGAAATGCTGCTATGTTCCATCTGAAGGTGAGACTCAGGCTTTTTAGACTGCAAGGTGCTACAACAGTAATTATGGCAAAATTTGTATTTGGAAAAATTGGGATATACAAAATTTAAAAACTAAACTGAAGGGCAGTAGCTCCTAATTCACTGAGCAGTTTTGGAGCTGTCATAATATTTAAGGACATAGAGCATCGTATATGCAGTGCCTCTAAAGTGAAGGACGTTTTCTACGAAAGAACTAATTTTACATACCTTAATTGTATGCAGGTGATATTGTGATATAATGCACTTTCCAGCCTTCAGAGGACAGATGTAGTTTAAGGCAAGTGATAAGCAGCATTATTACAGAGAACAGCTTCAGGGAATCCATGCCCCTTCACTTGCACATCATTAATGATCTTATCTTTTCAAGAGATGTACCTCTAGTAGCTCCGTATACTAGTCCAAGAAATATTGTTTAGAATGTTGCCTCAGATTACTAAGCTTTTCATTTACCTTGCATGGAAACATCCAAAAGAACAATTCCTTTAGACAGTTAAACCTTATTTATATATTTGAGTATTCACCTAGTGTCAAATACATAATGTCAAATACATACACACATTCTTCAGCATTAGAATAAATTGTCATCACTGAAAACCATCTTTGCAAGTGATTATATTTCCATTATATAGGTGGGAAACTGAGGAATAAGATGACTACAATACTTAAGTATCACCCAAAAGTCAGTAGCAGAGCTGGAAATGTAAGAGCAGACTAAAACAACAACCATAGTCAATTGCTGCTTTCCACTGTATTAGTACAATTAATAAAACCCTGTTACAAATTCTAATAAAAACACACTATTAAGCAGAGTATGTGGAGAAGAGTGGAAACAAATGAGCCCAAAGTACGTGACACTAAATGGGAAAGCTGACCTTTTTGAAGCACACCTTGATCTATCAAGCAAATAGGGATTTGTTCACTTTTAAATCTAAGGGAATGTCTTCAGTACAGTGTTAATGTTGCCTAACGTGGAATAACTTAATTTGTCTGATGTGACTTTGTGGCACTTTTTTGCACTACTTTTTCAAAAAATGAGGGGTTACGTTACACATTAAGTAATAATATTTAAAATAAATCCACACACCTCCGTCGTTTTCTTTTAAGTCCACTGGATGCTCCGTTTTAGTGATTGTGCTGACAATCCTTATGTCAGGTAACAGAGTTACACCTCTTTCAGTTTCAAATTGTGCAGCTGGTCTAGCAAAGTGGTCCATCCCACTTATTGTAATCTTGGGCTCATTGGCCTGAAACACCATTACATAGGCATCGATATCTGGGATACTAATGCAGGTATCTTCACCAAAACATCTGAAAAATACATTATTCGTTAACTGCATGTAACACATTACATATCAAAGGTGTGTGACACTTCCACTGTCCAAAACCCACTTGATGCATCTCATTCTTTTTTATTTTCTCACTTCAGTTTGTTCCATGCTTTGACAATGCCACACATAAGGACATGCATCTGTATGACCACGCACATAGGCTAGCAGTGACAGTAACAACTCTATTTCTCTCATCCCCTCCCACACTCACAACTACTGAAGTTATGTAGGGATGGCTTCTCAGTTAGCATCGTGACAAGCTTGATGTTTAGTAAGGTCACTATGAGAATAGTATTTTGATATTTAACTGAGATTTTACAAAGTAGTGCATGGATAAAAAAAAAAATTAGATGATGACAACTAAGTGTAGTAAACCTAATATTCAATTCTTCATAATGAACATAATGGGGTTATCTTGTCACAAGTGAGTAAAAGAGCCTAATTATCCATTTAATTAGGACCCATCATGAATTCATTCTGGCATCCCCTAGCATTTAGTGGGGCCCACATTAGCATTTCTGTTTGAATCAGCGCTGTGCTTTTGAAGTCGATCTCCCGACACTCTCTACCTTACAGTAAGCATCTTGGCACATACCATGGAACAACCTTGGAGTGTGCAAACTGCACTCCTTCCAGTGAAACAAAATTGGAAGATGCTCTCCAAGTGTGGTCAGCCCACAGCACTAAACTAAACCTAGTACAGACTTGTAGACAGGGTGGATGAGGGATCCTAACACTGTTTTACTCGCAAAATCTGTTCTCACTGCTCTGCACAACTTGGTGTAACAGAGAGGTAGCCCTTAGCATGCTCAGGAGTGGCAGATGGTTCTTCCTTTATACAGAATTATAAACATTATTGTGTAGATTCTTTCAGTATTGTTGCATGACAATGGAAGGACACAGATTTCTGTTTAACACCAGTACTTCGGTGATGACAGCCATATAAGAATATAAACAGACAAAGACGATTTCAAGCATACTTCAGAATGTAACTGTTCTTGCAGCCATATAGTCTGTTAGAAGTAATAGGCCTCATTTAAAAGGTCATGGCTCTAAGTGTACCAAAAGAAACTATAACTTTTTTTAATGAACACTAAAATAAGAATGCATTAAAAGTATATGCTGCTCAGTCAAGTCCAGACTGCGTGCTCCAGACTATAAACAGAATGCAAGTAAACTGCAGTCACAAGAGAATTTTCTTAAAAGGAAAATAGCAATGGAAAACTACAAAATAAATAAGCCTAAAAATGAAATTCATATTTTTTGCTCAATAACATAAAAGAATGATTTGGCAATATAATTTAATCAAAATTCTTCTTTTCACTTGTCTGAAGAAAAAAAAAAAAAAAAAAATTAAAAATATTCCTAATCTGATCAGTTTAGCTGAAGTACTACTTACTGGACTGTAGATGAGACTTTGAGACGTCGTACGCCTGCCGTAGGAAACTGCCTAGAGTTGATGTATGAGACCTTTCGGAGAGCTTCATTTATATTCTCAATGTCATCTCCTTCCATGACAAGGACTGACTGGGAAGGGTTGAAGTGATACTGGGGGAAATGCATACAATTAGTATTTAAGGTACCAGGTACAGAGTACAAAATAAGACATTTTTAAGTAATGTTGCACACACATAAGTTTAAAATCTAACAATTTAAGAAAAAAAAATATTAGTAGCTATTGTTGGCTGAATCCATATGTTGTTCCTTCCAAAATGTCTCATGTCAGTCATCTATTTCATATCTTAATAATTACTGTTATAATTAATTTTATAGTAAATTAATCCAGATTTGTTGTGATTTTTCCTAGTCTTATCAACTTTGGTGACACTATTTCTGCAAATGTAGAGTTCAAAACTTTAACTGTCATTATTATTATTACTAGATTTTTTTTGTTCACATTGCTCATATAAAAACATTCACTTCAACAAGAGTAGTATGCAGAAACATATTTTTCCTGCTTTCTGTTTGTTTGTACTCTGGACTATCTTTCTGAGATATATTTCCACATGAATGAACAAAACAATTACAACATTATCCTCTTAGATCTTCATTAATGTCAGGCAGAATAAAGGGGATTCTCCTGTCTTTTTCTCATGATCAATAAGAGTGTCATGACATAAGATGTAACTGCTGCTTGCACAAAGCCAGCTGCTCCTCTAAGCCAACAACCGTTGCAAAGACAGTGGCTGTTCTTGTAGCCCTGTCCCCTGTCCATTGCAATGAACATAAAACAGTCTTGCTGATGAAGAAGCTTTGCTACTATATCTGCATAGCAAATGTTTGGTTTTATCTTCACCATAATTCATCTTGATTCCATTTTTTTTTTTTGTCTTTTAATTGATTCAGCAAAGCATCTGCATTGCAGAGAAAAGCACATTAGCCCCCTTGATTTTGTACCATACTACTGACAGCACAGAACATAAAGAAATGCACAGAACACAAAGAAATCCACCCTTCTCTCACACTGAAAAGCTGGATATTGATTATATGAGCATATTCTCTAATATACAGACAATGTCTACGTTTCCTTACAATGAGAGATTAAAAAGCAAAAGAGCAAATAAATAGACTGTGAAGAACAAAATGAAACATGGGGTTCTCTGCTGAGAAGAACACAGGGGACTGGGTTCAAAGCTTGTGCAGAAATGTCATATTGCACTAAAGGGTATTTTTTAAGAGAGGACTAACATGAGTCACAGCCTGCATACACTTCTCTTTTCCATCTGTAAGCTAGCAATAGTGCAAAATAAAATTAGCAGAAGGAGACTCTAGCTAGCTAGTTAACTTAATAGCTCAGCTGCCAGAACAGCTGGAATGCTGCCAAAGGGACTGGAGAAAACCCTAGTCTGAGCCATTTTTGTCTTTCTCATTAAAAAAGGCTAAAAATAGTGACAGTTTAGACAATGTCTCTGAGAGCTGTTACAGATACCTAAAAGTTAGCCTGCAAACAGAAAAAGCCCAACACTGCTGTGTCAGGAACTGTATTACAGCTACATTGCTCTTTCCTAGGTGGCTGAAAGGTGAAGCTTCATGTGTCCAAAGTGCCCAGCAGAAATGTCTCCCAGCATCAGTTTGCCAACATTTAATCAGATAAGTGCCGTGTAAATGGTCACACAGAAACTATCAGCTGTGCAACTGTGACACATGCTTGTGTGAGATCGGTTATTTTATTTTTGTCATGAGAAACTCTTTATTAATTTTCTGTTGAAGGTCAGGTGCTAACTGTTCCACTTTCATCTGAGCTTCTTTTTGTAAGCCCCAATAAGAAACCCTACCATGATCCATCTCTGACTGATCCTTTCATTTTGCCTCCTGCTGTTACACAGACTGTTGATCTGTCTGAGGAGGTAGAAATGAAAGCAACTTTAAAGAATGATGTAACTTTAAAGAAATATTAAGAAAATTAAAATGTTTTGAAGTTTGGTTGAAGACAGAAAAGGGGGAAAATAATCCCTCATCTTAATTTTTCCCACCCCATTGCTAGTACAGTAAGAAAACCGATCACCTGTGCTAGAGCAGCAGTGGGGGAGGTGTAATGGATTTTTCCAAGCCCATGAAAAAAAACAGACTACTCAAATACTGTCAAATTTCAGAATGTGACAATAGGAGATGTATTACGATGTTTTTAAATACCAAGCACTGAGTATGCACTTCTTTATTTCATGTAAAACCCAGCATAGAACGTACTGGTACAAATATACACCCAAGTTCCTAAAAACCCTAGCCACTCATTGTATGCATTGTCTTTTTAAAATAGCCTTTATTCATAAGTATGTCATTTTTCTAGGAGTGGCAACCATGTGAAGTTCGTAATAATGCCCTAGGTATGATGAAAATAAAGAAATGATTTGGGGGGTATATGTGAAGGCTGGAGCTAATAAAACTCCATAACTTTTCACTTTCAATTTACATTTTTACCTTGGTTTTCAGAAACAGCAGTTACACTATACCACAGTAATTTATCACCTAGACAGATATCGAGTGTGTTTTAGGTCAGTCTCCTAAATGGTGCAATGAAAAGGTTCAGCTAATAAAATGTAGTACGTGGCACTTCCACTGCATAATCTAGATCCAGTGCTACAGCACCAACCTCCTCTTCCCTGAAAAACCTAACACCAAATATCCTGTAATGTTTCACAGACTACATAGTCTGCAGCCAAAGTATCTTCCCACTTACTTGAATCTGAAGATCGACTCATTTGGAAGATGGTATTGTCATTTGTGTACTAGGAAATAGCTTAACTGTGTGTTTACACTTAAGGCAGAAGAATAGCTGTCATCTAATAACAGTATCAGTACAGAACAAGTTAAAATGCACTTCATGTAAGCATTCTAGAAGTTATATTGAAGACTCTACAAGTGTATCCAAAAGAACAGAAGTTGTCTTAATGAATGCAAAGCAATCTGGTCATTACCTTGTCTATTGAAATGGTATTTCCCTCTACATGTTGTACTCTAGTCTAAGAAACAGTACTACAATAAAGACAGTCACATACATAATGTGGATGGATAATGATTTGTATGCAAATGTAAAAATTGAAGTTCTTGACTTTTTGTTGTCTAGTTTTCATGTCTCATAATAGTGTTTTCCTCTTGGAATACACTCAGAATATTTCAGTCCTTCTGCATTGGGACTTCTTTCTGAGCTGCCTCTAGATAAAAGATATTCCACTTACATTTTCCATTGCTTTAAAACAATTCAAAATTCAGTAATTCTTTGAAACAATGTCTGTTTCTGTAAAACTACCAAAATGAGCATGAGAACATGATCTAGCAGTTCTTACAGACTGTGAAATAGCAGCACCCTACATTCTGAGCATCTACCTTTGCAATATCAGAAACATTTTTCTTTGCAATGTCACAGCTCTTCTACTGTTCCCCTTTTTCTTTGCATGACTTTATGGGAAATTACATTGCTTTTGGGAGCACATTTGTACTGTGTGTACTCTACCTTGGGCTCTCCACTACATAAATCAGCTCTATATTTTTATCAAAGCTGATGTCAGTTCATCCCTTACCTTTATTCCTTGGCCAAGACTCTCAAGTGAATTAATATCCAGACCTTCCTTGCAGGCCTGCAAACAGGAAATCACTTTCTGGCTCTCAATTTTGCCTGGGCGGATAGTTAGACTGGCTAGGCTGCCGTGGAAATACTGAGCAAACCTGGGCTTGGTGACTTCACCTCCTGCAAGAATGAGAATATAAAATGATTATTGATACCAATACACAAAACATGCATCTAAGAATTCTCTTTGTTTTAAAGTGTGTTTAAAGAGTTGAAACCTGCTTTAGCCAAGTACTTTTGAAATTCCATTTATTGTGGTAAGTAGAATCACTTTGTGCATTGTTGGATAGTAGCTAGTAGCAGTCTGCCTTTAAGATGATTGTCAGTGTTTTCCCAGTATTGTATTCAGGTGTTTACAAAGTTGTGGTAACATACTCTGAGATGAAAGATGAATTCCCAAATCTGTGTCCAAGGATGCATTTACAAAAAATGAATTGATGAGATTATTGGAGTGATCAAACACATTAAAAAAAAAAAAAAAAAAAAAAAAAAAAAAAAAAAAGATTAAGGTCTAATGTTTATTTATGCAGAAACTGCACTGTCAAGTTTTCTACTGCAAGATTTCTTACACAGCCTTTTCCTTTCTCCTCCAAAAACATACTACCTGACACTTAGATGTGCAAAGAATCATGGCTCTGTGTAAGCAAACTGCCAGACTCTCTGCAAACTATTGTCTCTAAGGTTATGGTATAAATTCACAGCAGTGACTCCACACCAACACATACCTCTACGCTAAAAGGCGTATAGTACCTTACCCAAACCAGCTTACTTGGTGCTAGATCAGGTCCCATCACTGTATGTTGCATTAGTCCCTATAGCTGCATTCTACTCAGCCTCACTCCATGCAGCTTCAAAGGAAGACTGATCTTTAGGAGTTGTCAATAAAATGTGATTACGTACTGCCTGCACCAGTGATCATAACATCTAAATTACTCTTGGGATATTTAGTGATTTACTCATCTTCCTCTAGGAGAATTTTTTAGAGCTTGTCTTTCCCGCAAGTGCTAGCTGAATCAGTACATGTGAATTACTGCCTGCCTTGAGCCTGAGAGGACTGAGAAAGCCACACAACAGTGAAGCCAGGCAGACTAATGGGATTAGTATCTGATACGCTGCTATAGTTGGTGGATAACTCATCTCTTGTAGCTTTAGTATCAAATAACCTATTTCTACCATGTAAAACAGCTCAAGCTTGAACTTTAACTTGGGAATGTGTATGGAATGGGATTAGGAATAGGGGATGAAATGGCAAGTTTACATTAGGTTGGTGTTGCTACCTAAAAGCCTGAAAACCATCTCTTTTAATCTGTGCATTATAAGCACAATGATGAAGGCTCAAGTTATGTTATAGAGTAAGGAAAATATAAACTGCTGTACTGAGAGAAAAGTAGACGTCTAGGTTTCTGTTCTTTTATGTTAACATTGCAGCACAAACTGCCTCTCTTTTTACCCCAAAGAAAGATCCTCAAAGAGAGATTATTCTTTTCTACTCTTTCATTCATCCATCAATTATACAAAAAACTACCTCTGGGCAGAATTTTTTAGAGCTTTCATAGAAGCTTTCATGTCTGCAACAGCTGAAGTTCGTACTGTAATTTAGGCCTTTCTGATACTTACCCAAGACAATTATTTGGTAAATAGGTAGTGTACTATAGAGACATTAGCTGTTGTTATTTATGTATTTGCATTGACTTTAAAAGTACATATTGCCACAATTTTTCTGAACTTAAAAAGGTAAGTAAATTAAAAACAAACAAACAAACAAACAAACAAAAACAACCTTCTCCCTGAGGAGACAAAAACAGATGAGACCTTACAGAAGAAGGGAATCACATTGTGCTTTGAAGCTTCGTATTCTCATCTCCCTAACAGAATTCTGAAGACAGCAAGTTCCAAGGCTAAAACACCAACACTAATCCTGGAGCTTTGAAATTCAGAAACCTACAGTAAGTCTGCCAGCAGATCTTAATAGTTCTGAGGCACAAAATGAGAATCAGTCTCAGATAAGCTAATGTATTTAAATGCGAAACTAGCTCATTAAAATGTATGAATGAATAGACAAGAAGCTAGAACAAAGAATTAGGTGCTGTGGCTATGCCTGACAGTAGCAAGCAGTGTAAAACAGTTGAAGTGAACTTGCAGAGCAGCATGATTGGTAATTACATCCATATATAGAAATTTCAGGTTTGGAATTTTGGGGGAGTTGTTTCTTTATTGAAGACTAACTCTTCTCAGGCACCATCAACAAAACATTTACTTGCCATTCAAATGTAGTAGATGCATGGCTGGAGTGCAAAGCCAGTTTAGCTTCTTCTAGAAGGAATCCAGTTCTGACACTGGTCCACAGTGTGGAAAACAGCAGCAAAGCAGGGATGATCAGGAGCTTGTTAGAAGTGCAATCCTGGTCCAAGCTGACACACTGATGTGGATGGACAAACACAGCTGCTCTGTAAGTGGCTATCTTCAGTAGAAAAATAGCTGAGAGTAGTTGTGTCAGTCAAGAAAAATCTACAAAACTATGCCCACAGTTACAGCAGGGTGATTCAGGATGTGACAACTGCACCATAACAACTGATAGCAGGGTCTGAAGGCATGCTGGGGGATGATACAGGCTGTCCCCTAGACCCAAGACAAGACCAGCTGTACTTCACCGTTCTTGAAAGTTGCCATAGATATTCTAACCTCTTCTGAAGACAGAGGCTCCTCAAGCAATCCTCTCCATTGATCACAGATCTTTATAGAGTTGAAAGCTTATTCCTAGTAGGGAATGTGAGCTGTCAAAATATTTCCCTTTTCCTTTGCTGGGCTAACCAAAGCCTTTATGTCTTTCCACCTAAGACTGTAGACTCTGATCATCCCTATTGCTGTCCCTGGAACTCCTGCTGTTATCTGAAGTACAAATTACAGCCCGAGAGGTCTTCTGAATGTTATGTGTGTCATACATAGGACATCCCTGTTAATTCAGGACAGCATGAATACTAGCTTTTTCCACATGAATAAACATGAGCAATTTTATATGCACACTTACTGTCTGACATTTTATTAGAAAGAACAGACTGCCAAATAAGCGTTCCATAAGCACCTTTTGCCAGAGTTAAAGACAAAATGATATACCTGCCAATTTTATCCTCTAAGGTGAACAGAAGTCATTTTATCTGATTCTTATCACAGTGCTTGCAATTGTGCGTGTAGACATTTTCATATTCTTCTACCTCAGCATTTCAGAATCTTTTCAGCTCAATGGGTATGTTATCTTGATGTATTTCAATAGCCAGTAATTATTGGATTGTAAATGGACAAAATGTGATGCCATAAAAGTGGGAAGCAAAAAACAAAACTGTCAGTAAAACTGAAGAGATGGCCTAAAGCCAATCTGCTTCAATCCTGTACTCCAGCTTTGATAAAAAGGATATTGGGGACATTAGTTTTTTAGTCTCAAAAAGGATTGAGGAAGAAAAGATTGTTAGAATAAATTGAAAATTCTCAGCAACTGACTGTTTTACTTCTGTCTATATCAGTGTTTTATTCATGCTTGATTCTCCTACATTACCATGTTTGCATGCCATTTTTCATTCTGCTTCAGCAGCCTAATATTCTTCACATATGTGGCCTCAGCTTCTCGGTATGTTCAAATT
This sequence comes from Oxyura jamaicensis, assembly GCF_011077185.1. Lineage (NCBI taxonomy): Eukaryota > Metazoa > Chordata > Aves > Anseriformes > Anatidae > Oxyura > Oxyura jamaicensis. The sequence continues at coordinate 6,803,710 of NC_048901.1, forward strand.
TAGCTCAGGATGACAAATCTCCAAGTCCTAGCCACTCTAAAATTCTTAGTTCCCAAAATTACAAGTGTGCAAGGATATTTAATCCAGTATGAGAATGGTAATTCTGTAGCATGTTAAAGGACAGTGTAATTACAGCTAGTCCTAAAAGTAGCAACATGTTTTACAGAATATTATCCAAATCCTTCTAAATACTGATATTTTCAAATATAATTCCTTGGCCCTGAGCATGATACACTTTATGCCTGTGTGGCTCTACAGGCAGCCGATAGGCAGCACAGATGCACTGCCCTCACTGGGCAGGAGGAAGGCTCAGTTCCATTGTCTCAATTTGACTCATAACTGAAAGACTCACGTGCTAGAAAACAACTGGCAAAACGGCATAAGCTACTCCGTGCTGCTCTTAATGCTTTGAGACAATCTGAACCCAACTGTTGGTTGTGGTACCAACTGAGCCTAAGCAACAGTATTTTTGAGATAATAAAGACAGCCTAAATATGTTACACAAGCCTCTGGAGCAACAACTCAGAGAACAAAGTGGTGCTCTGGCAACGGTGATCCTGAGGTAATCCAAGTGTCCTAAATTTGTTTCTCTTTCCTAATGTCCTGGTGCAGTGAAAATTGAAGTGTTTTCCAACACAGCATCTACAAGTTTCTACCCAGAGGTCAGCCCATCCTGTTAACCTAGATTGCCTCAGCAAGTTTCATGGGATTTTATGCTCTCAGATTCTTTTTGTCATTTCTTATCAGTCCCATACAGCTCAATCAAACAAACTCTACGAAGATGTTACAGGTATTATCAAGACCTTCATCGTAAGAGGATAAAAAACATTACTCCTCAACTCCATTACATGTTGTGTTTCACTCAGCTCTATGTTTATTGATCATTATGGACTAATATGCTGTATTAATTCTTGGGGGGATACTTAAGTAGTTAAGACTTAAGTGAATAATGCAAAAGATAAAGGAAAATGTAACCTTCCTTACAGTCAGCTGGGGGTTAGGTTGATGTCTGCAACGCATGAAAGGCTGAAATAACCTTTCAGAGCAACATTACTTATTCTCATTATAGACCCTGAACTACAAATCTCAACTGCTGTTTCCTTCAATCACCATTACAGTTGTGAGGAAACACAGGCCACAGTGTTATTCAAATCTGGATGATGAAACATTTACTTTTTCACCTGACCCAGCACTCCCAAAGTTTGGCAGATACAGATGGATGAATGTTGGCTTCTTGGCATTAATTCAGTCCTCATAATGGGAAGATGGTGTCAACAGACTGTGGGAGGCATCCAGAGGAACTGTCAATGTATATAATTATTCACTCTAATGCTGCTCACTGCTTAGTCACTGTCAAAGTGGTTTGCATCACATTTCTCAGTTGCTAAAATACTAGCTATCTTCTGGACTGGGATTCTTCTTGTTCTGCGCTGGATGAGATCTCTTCTGCCTTTAATTACATTAATGCAGGGCAAGCAGGGCAGGTCTGGCACTAGGGGCAGAGGGATCCATCCCACCAGAACTTTGCTCAGAGTCACCCTGACAGAGTCCGAGTTACTTTCCTTTTCTGCTAAGTGTGAATGTTTGTGGCGGTGACCAGGGCGAGCACACAATGACACCAGAACACACAGTAGAAGGGTAGAGAAGTAGAGAAGGGTCTTGTGGTCTCCCCATTAGACAAAACCATTATAGAAGCCAATTGGGTTATGGTTCCAAGAAAGAGACTGCTTAGGCATAAACCAGGCACTGGGCTTAGAACAGGCTGGAACAGGACATACAAGTCAGAGGAGGACATGCAGCAGAAAAGGCTGCACGTTCCACCTACACGGTAGCCCTCAGTGGGGAGTGATCAAACTGCCAATGAAAGCAAAACTTCCCAGTGTTACTGTATTTTGCATATTCCTTAAAAGTCACAAGCACAGGTACAATTGGTGCTTGAAATTTCAAACATAAATAGACCAAATGTAGAAATAACCCACTTAATTTCAGATTAATATGTTGTAGATGCCTGTCCTATTTGTGTGCTGATCAGTTGGGATTACGCCCTTACACATGGAGAAACACAAATGCTTCCAACATACACTTCACCTTGTCCTAAAAATCTCTCAGTAAGTCACAATTCTGGGGGTTCCTGTCATCTAGCAAACACTTTCTTATCCCAGCCACGAGGATGTTCTATTATATATGACACTGGAGAGTTCAGGAGAAATTGAAGAACTCCCAGAGTTCAGGCTTCAGTGTTAAGGTATATTCATTAATGAAGTACAGGTTATTTTCATGAACCTTTTTTTTTATTATTTTAATTTTGGGTTGATAAAAAGTGGGACCAAATTTGATTACCATTGAATTTCACAGTTGCAGTGTTTTGACACTGGAGATGAAAAGGGCTGTTTTCATTCGCATACCAATCTCCAATACACAGTCATGCCTTTCAATCAAAAATGAGTCACTTTATTGAGCTCACAGATCTTTTAGGCCTTTCTGCCCTATCTTAATAATGAGCAAGTAATTATCAGGGCAGTCTAAGCACATGAGGTTTTCACTGGAAACGATGAATCAAGAGAATTTCCAACTGCAATGTGATTCTTCTAAGATGTTATAGACTCTGGCTATACTGAGCCAGATAATTAAGGAATGATTGATTATTCAGGGTCCCAACAGAAAGACTGAAGTGAATCAGGGAGCTGCTGCAAGACATTCTGGCGCTGAATGCCTCAGGTCCAAGTCCCAGAATTTATCCCATCTCCTTATTACAGCAGTTTAGGGAGCTGGATTTAACTCCCTGTCAAGCAGATTTGCTGTTAAACAGGAGAAACCTAACATAGATTTCAGGCAAGACATAATTACAGACTCAGGTTTTTATACTCCCAGAGCTTCTTAGCACAAATACACACACACGTTTTTTTTTGTTTGTTTGTTTGCTTTGTTGTTGTTGTTGTTGTTGTTTTTAATAAAATTCAGCTAGAAATTACCCAGAAGATTATTCATCAAACTTGGCCCTATTTCAGTCTGCCTCTGCTCTTGGCAGACATCATAACCTGATGACCTTAAACAGACAGCTTTAGGCTTTAAAGCGGTGAAATAGGGCAAGTACAGAGAATGCTAAAGGCTCCCTGCTCTTAAGTATGCATATGCTAATTTATCTCTACACAACATGTCTATAGATCAAAAGCTTTGTTTAACTTGTGCTATTTAAGATAATTTCTCTGAAGATAAGGAAAGCACTCTATAATCTCTCACAATTATGCCAATATATATTTGCTATTCCTAAAGGAACTGGGGAAATGTTGACAATCATGGAGAAATGTTACAATTTTATTTACTTTAGAGTAAACCACAGTCCCAGATATGTTAATGCTGCATGAAAAAAACTATACTGCTGTTCCTCCAATAGCATCCCTGTGCTGCTGCATATTGCCCAGTGCAGAAATACAGTTAAGTAAGGGACACATATCTGTGCTGAATTATTGACAGGTAAATGGAAATTCAGCTAAGAAAACACCCTCCTGAAATAACCTTTCACATATGTTTGTAGTTCTGCTATAGCCAAAATCCCAGTGAAGTTTTGATAAGAACAAGAGCAATAGAAAGAAAGAATACTGCTGTACTAACAAGCAGCAGTATACAGACGTTCAGCCACATTATGTTGAATTCTACTGAGATGGTCTTGCATTAGTCTGCTTGTCTCACTCCACTGATGCCCTGGCTTGGTGCAGCCTATGCCAACCTGCAAGGCAGCATCCACTGGGGTTATGCTATGCAGTAGGGAGTAATCTTTATCTATAGAACATCTTAATTTCTGGGGGAAGTGCAGCACTGAGTGACACAGGCTGCTGCTGCACTGCCCACAGTGTGCCCCTCAGTGTTCTGATTCTTTTCCAACTTCTAATTCTTACCATACCTCTCGTCTTCAATAGTAAGTAGGTTCTCTGACTGCAACTTTGTGATTGATATGTCAACAGAGTGTCTAGAAGATAAGGTTATTCCACAGGAGTACTTTATAAAAATTTGGTTTCCAGTGTAGATTAAGGAGAGAGGAAAATGACAGGAGAATACAAAACAAAAACAAACAAAAACCAAAACAGAAATTGCTTAGAAACCAGAGGTTACAATAGCCTTCTGCTAAATTCACAGTAACAGAGTTTGCCTGTTAACAGGCTTCTTCTAAAGATCTTCCCCTGCACATTGTGGCTGGCATAAATTAATTGCAGTGTGAAGCCCTCCAGCACTCCAGAATGGGTGGCATTATTAGAAATAATGACTTACATGACTTACAGTCACGGTAAGCTACAGGATAACCTTCTGACAAGTCATTAACTTGTGTCATAGCTTTCCTGACAGGATTTTGGGAATGCTACATAAGCCACTGTGGGAGGGAAAAGGAGGTATGAACTTAAGACCTTATCTTTTCAAAGAACCCTAGAAGAAATCTGTTTGCAGTCTGTGGTACAAAAAATGATTAGACTACCAAATCATGTAATTTGCTGCCTTTTTCTGACTGCCTTTGCCACTGAATGATTAGCAACAAAAGGATCAGAGTGAGGCCACATAAACCTTGGTTTAATGGAAGAATTTTCTTACTCTCTAAAAGGATTCATTTACTGTGTTCTCAGATAAACTGAATCAAAAATAATGAACTCAGAGAAGTTACTAGAGTAAGATCATGGAAAGTGCAGTTTGAAGAAAAGCTAACCTTAATTTGTTTGTTTGCATTGTTTAGAAGAATGAAGCAGAATTGCAAAAGCTAACACAGTGAATTAGAACAATTTGATGGTCAGTTACAAAGTTACCTGAGAAAAACTCTCCTACCCACTTGATGCTTCATTTCATTCTTGTATAGTAAGAATAACTAATTCCTTGCTCTGGAACTGTTACCTCTTCACTGTTTGGAAAGTTCTCAAGAATCTAGAGCTGGAAGACCTGATCTATGGGCAAAGCATTATTTTTTATTGAAGAGTTTTATATGGACAGGGCTTCTCTGTTATGGAAAGTAAATTCTGATGGCCAGATTAACAATTAATTAATCAAAAGCACTGTCTCTAACATGTACACCCAATATGTGTGCCACAATGTCACAGCTGTCCCAGTCATAACAGGCCACACATGACACCCTAGTCTCAGCAGCCTGCAAGGACTCATCAGCCACAGACCTTGATGCAGTAACATAGTATGGGCAGCAGAACTAAATTCCTATTTTAACGTAACAACAACACCTGCCCAAACCCTCACTCAACACTAATTACATTTTTTTGTTAAAAAAAAAAGGGAAGAAAAAAGAGGAAAAAAAATCACATGTATTTTGCTATACTTTTCATACAACAATGTATAATACTAACTGTTGTACTATTTCTAAAACTGCTAATACATTTGTCTTCCTCCAGACACCACAGCATTTAATGCATATAGAATCTGTTCAGAAAGGCCAGCATTTCACATGCATCAAGTTTGGCTGTATGATTTTTTAAGCTGTTAAAACTGGATACTAATTTTTTTGTTGGCCTTGGTAGGTTTTGACATTTCAGTGGTTTATTTGTCTGTCAGTTTAAGGATTCTCTTAATTCATTGTTATTTAAATATGGTTAAGTGAAGAAACAACAGGTGCCAACTGTTTATTTTGAAAGCTCTCTTTGAGTGCACTTCCTGAAGTGCCCTACTTTGCCTTTCTGAGGTGCCCTGAAACAAGAGCAGAAGTTGAGCCTTGAGGAGGTTTCTGTGATCCAGATTGACCATGTCTGCCTCCTCCACTGATCTGAACAAGTCCTTTTAAAAAAGATAAAATTAACTCAAATCCTCAGCCTTCGGTATCTGTAGCAGAAGCTGTTAAAATCTATCAGGATACAAAAAAGCCTAACGCAGGTAACAGCTGTACCAGCAGTTCACAACGCTCACCTCCGCACTCAGTTCACTAAGAGCCCAGTTTGCTTAGCTCTGTAGTAGTAGTATTTTTTTCTCAACCTAGTGTCATTGAAAACGCAGCTCAGAAGTCTCCAGCTTGGGTCACACACACCATATATTAAATGGACTGAAGCCACACCTTTTAGCCTAAAGATAATCCTTTAACTCCCACCCCCAAATTAACTACCCCTACAAAAGTATAACGGTATCAAACATGAACTACATAAAATTAAAAACAGGGAGATCTTTGCTAGACATTGCAACAGAACCCTGAATTAGTGTGGTAGCTCTGCCTAGATCTTCCCCTATAAATGAACTCCCTAAAAAAAAAGGACAAAGGCTTTTAAATTATGAAAAAGGAAGATTATGTGAGAATAACATTTAGAATACCTAATTTTAAGAAGAAAATTCATATTGATAATGTCAAAACAAAATGCAAAAAGATTTTAGTACAACTTTCCTCTTGCCTACTGTATCATTAAAGCTGGAATCAAGCCACCAGGGTTGCTTTTAGTTAAGTCAGTGACTTCCTGGGTTGCATTAAACTCTAGCCAGTTCCTGACAGACCCTAGGAAAGTTCTATTGTATCACCTTTAAAGTCCTGTTCTCAGCTTTTTCAGCCAAAAAGAAACTTCATGTAAATTGTGTTGGTATCTGTCAACTCTTTGTCCCAGTTAACTATTGTCTAAAACAATAGTTTTGTGAACTGTTTGGTAGGTGTTTCATCCCGTATTTCTAGCTAAAAATGGACTAAGACTGCCTTAGCACCTTAGACTAAAATTAAATGCATTCTGTTACACATTCAACATCAATGGAAATTCCAACAGACTTAAAGTTCATCCTTCAGAGATGGAAGGCTGCAGATACCAGTTAGGCAAGATCAGTGAATCAGTGAATATTTGTACAAATGTATAGGATTGGTGTCATGCTGATTAGCTAGCTATCATAATACTTACCTGGGTGATCAATATTTATCAAATCTTGGTTTTAGGACTAGCGTAGCTTTATTCTGCATGTTGTCATTGAAGTAAAGTCTGGACCTTTACCCCCAGAGTGTTCATAATCTAACAGCTGGACTTGCTTCTAATATTATTTACACTGAATAGCTCTGTCATAAGATCCAAATTTTGCTAACAAAATATTGTAAGTGAGCAGAGATCAAACTAACAAACAATGTAACAAGAAGAGAGAACAAGAACCAACATTAAAGAGTGGGGAAGAAATCTATACGACAGCATTTCTTCCTAATTGTACAGTTTGGTTCACTTCATACTTTGCTGTTGTCTTAAGTGAAAACAAAACAGCATAAACAGAGATCAACATGGAAGGGTAAAGAAGAGAACTTCACAAGAGCAGATGAGCAGAAAAAGAGGACTGCTTCAAGTATAAAGCAGAGACCACAAAAGAAAACAGATGCCAGTCATATAAGGATGACAAAAGAACAAGAGAGGTATTACAAACGCAGAAAACAGGCAAAATTAATATTTAAGTTAAGGCCCATACAAGTATGGCTTTGGGGATGTGAATTCTGGCTTTACTTTACTCTCCCTTTTATGTCTGTAACAGCGTGAACTGATTCAATTAGTGGAATTACTGGTGATGTACATCCTATGTGAAGAGTGCAGGATTGGGCCATGCATAGATAAAGCAACAACAGAAATCTGATGCAGAAATTGAAAGGAGGAGATAGGTGGAGTTGTAGAAGGAGATTAAGTTCTTCAGCGTAATATTTAGATAGTTTGCTTAAAGTTGTAGACCAAGGGAAGTAATTAAAAATAGTGAAAAGAAAGAAAAAGAAAATCATCTTTCACATTAAATATACAAACTGGATTCAATACTTCTTTAGAGGATGGAAATGCAAAGCCTGCTAATGTCCTATCCATTTTATCTTTGGACTTGATTAATTATTAACTCTGGATTTACTTCTGTTTTTATACCACAAACCTTTTAGTAACTAATTTACAATACAAGCAGGGAGACAAATTAAGCTCATTGTTCTTAATTCAAAATTCTACTATCTGCTGTCACATTACCTTGCCAACAAGCACCGATTGTCAGCTGCATGGCTATGTGTGAAGGGTGGATGGGCCAATCGTTGGTCACAAGATAAGGTTCGTATGTTGTTCCATCCATATATAAGGTAACAACGGGAAACTCGACATTGACAACATAGTAATGCCATTCTTTATCACAAATCTGAAAGACAGAATGCAAGAGAAAAGATTACTTAGCACTTACTGTCTGGTGACTAATGGTCATATCTCATACTCTTTTAAAATTGTATTGTTTCCAAATTTCACTTAGAAAAAAAAAAAGTTATTGCAATTTATATATTGTTAAAATTAATGAAAGTGCAAAACAACGATGATACTTGCATTATGCATGAAGAATATATTGAATAAATGGAGGCATTTTGATACACACGCATGCAACAAGGTATGGATGAAACAGAAAAATCAGACAATTCAGTACTTGTTCTATATTTTCACATTTGTTAATACATAAGATTAGTTTCCTAGTGTTTTATTGACATTTGAGAACATAAAACTGCAGGTACTTGGGATCTTTTGGCAGTTACTGGGGATCCTTGTTAGCTTCAAATTAAGAAAATACATAGCACTTAGACATTAGACTGTATTATCAATGGCTTGATTCAATTGCCATTATTAAGTATTGCATTAGTATTTAGAAAGTCCTGTTCAATGTATCAGGACCTTCACTGTACTAGAAGGATTTCTGTTGTTCTCTGTACACACACACAAGCTCAGTTCAAGTAGTCTGTCTTCTTGATTTGGGCAGACAACCCAGATCTTCTCCATGCTTCCTGTTTTATTTAGTGTGAAGCTTTTCCCCAGGTATTCTGCAAAATGAGGACCTATATGGTTTCACTTATCTACATCAATATTGAAAAGCAACAGCCACCATTACACTGTACTTTCAAAGTGAGAGTATCAGTGTCAAATTCACATGATTTTCTGAGCTGGATAACCAGAGATTACTGTGAGATTGTCAAATTCTGTTTTAGTTCAAAAATGTACAGTTAGCTGAATCAGTGTCTCTGAAGACAGAAGTCTAGTGTGTAAATACCACTCCCTGTCCAATTCTTTTCTTTCTTTCTTTTATCTTTCAGATTTAAAAGTTCAAAGAAATAAATCACAGCAAATTGGTAGGATGGGGGATGTTTTTTTTAAAAAAAATAAGGCAATAGTTACAGTCATCCTACTTTCAGTTCTGCAGAGATACTTAGTTTGATGTATTAAGAAACTGAAGTGCTTGAATGCAGATATCCTTGCTGTTTCATAAAGGCAAGCAGAAAAATGACGTTTAAGCATAACACTGTCCTTGGCCAGGTTAAGTGCTATCTGCTGCAATATCTGCCCTTTGAAATCAAAAGCTAATGTTTTGTTCCAGAAGACAGTTCAACAAGAACTTAATCACTTCTGTTTCAAACAGATACATTTATTACTGCAGACATCACAGCTCCACAGCAAGAGATAAATGCAGTTAAGGGGCTGCTAGAGTCTTCTACTACTGCTTACTGTTGTAAGCAGTAGACAGCACAAATGTTTTCTGAAGGTTAAATGAACTGAAACCAAAATTGAAAGTAAATAAATTGGAAGACTGAAAACTTTATTGAACAAACAGCAATCACGAATACTATAATGCAGTGCTCCCTTTCAAGGAAAAACAGCTTGCTAAGTTTCCTGACCTGATCATTAGACTGCGATGCGTCATAGCCCCATGTGTCAGACATTTTATATAAAACAAAATGAAGGATGTGCCTGAGTTTGAGAGAACTTGTGTGATAAAAACTACAGGGGTTGATATCTCAAATTTTTCAGACAACTGCCTCAGAGCATTTCTTTTTGCAGCCCTTAACTGCATCAGTTGGAATGTCCCAACTAGTACATGACAGTGAGCAAACCTCACATTCAACCAAAGCAAGAGCACTCATGTGGCATCAACAAACATTCTGGGGTGTCATATACATGGAAGCATGGCAATGTATAGCTAGTTTGATTGCCCTAGTGACTGACCAATAAAGCAGTTACATTTTTCTGAAGAAAATGCTGTCTGGAAACACATGATTACATGATCACCACAAGTCAAGAGTCCAGCAACTGGTCTCCAGTGCTTCCAGGAAAAATGCAGGTGTCCAGCTGCAGATTTCCACAGCTGACAAACTACTAATTGACCTTATTTTTTTCTGGTACATCCTGGATCATAAGATACAGCAATTCTAGACAGTCCATTAAAGTCCTCAAAGTATCACTTGTACGTTTTTCCTTAAATTTCAACACATAGATACAACACTTTTAGGGGAATTTAGGCACTTAAAATCTCAGCTTGGTGAGATCTCAGCTTACTGAGATTTCAAAAGCACCCAAACTGATTAGGTTCCTAATTCTATCAAGAATTAAGCTGTCTCTCGAGACAGTTTAGGTACTCTGACACAAGTACATACCACCAAACTATCTCTAAGAATCTGCACAGAGTCCTGGTGTAAAGTCAAATATCCTACAAGGTAGCAGTAGAATTATTTGAAAACTCTGGAATACATCCCAGCCACTCAGGAGAAGTATTTTATGCCTGGCTATTTCACAGGCAACAAAATAATGAAATAAATAATTGCAGAGTGCAATTTATTATGCTGTCATTTCAGACACCTTCTTCACTTTGTTAACATAGGAAGCCAATTTTTCCCCTGCCTGCATGCATTCCACACTGGCAACAGAATGTAATGATTGCAGTGAAACCATGAAAATAACATGATAAAATATACTAGTTTGGCAAATAAAGAAATTTTAATCATGTAAAGTAAGAACTTTATTAAAAAATCTTATTTATAAAGCTATCTTAAGGAGATAAAATTTTATCTTAAGGAGATAAAAATATCTTAAGGAGATAAAATATCTTAAATTTTATCTTAAGGAGATAAAATTGCTGATGAGCAAGCTTAGCTTTCAAAGATTGCTGGAGCACTCGGCTGGTATAATCACTTTATCATGTCAGTCTACCGCTGAAATATATTAATCAAATCACAGTGAATTTTCAATATTTGAATAATCAAATCACAGTTTGAAGTCTCAGTGACCAGTACAAGTCATTACATGGGAATATGTTTTCATGAAATGGAGGAAAATAGATGCAATATAGTCTATGAAGTAAGTTTCTCAGGACATGAAAGCTCTTATCTTCTGAAGAAGAATTTTCTGGTTTATATTGGAATGGATTGGTTAGGAATGGATTGAAATCACAGTGTTTGGGTTTGAGTAGCATACAGCAATTAGAAAGAGGCTTCCTTGGTCTGCAAAACGTCTACTTTTATGGCTTTGTACGTAAGGGCCAGACATGCACACATGAGAACATGTCCTTTACAGCTTACAGTCCTGGGCTGTCCTCATTGACCTGTTTGGCTAGATACACAGTCAACCCATACATCAAGAGGTGTCCCAGTGCTTCAGTTCAGCAGCAAACAGCCATGCATATTCACAAACCTCTGACTAGCTTCCTAAATGATCCTTACATTTTTGCCAGTTAAGTTCAGCAGACAACTGAGTTGGCCACACAAACAGCTCTGCACATCTTGTCAGTGCTACTCAGTGCATGTTTGGGGTCTATCCTTTTAGAGCTGATAAAGCAGTTATTAACTCCATTAATTCCATCAAATATATATGACTTTTTCCAAGTTTACACTCCTTTCAATCCTTTTTTAACAGAAAGTTGTTTTATATTTATACCAGCTTTGATGAGAAGTCTAGAGAATACAGGAATTAGTGCACTTATTTCAGACTGGCTACTCCCACAAAATGGAGGTAATTGAAACTATACAACATTATCTTAAGTCCTCTTTGTTTTGTTTTTGCTAAAATATGTTGCTAACAAACTGGTCAGCTAACTGGCTCAGGCTCTTTCACCTCTCATGCAAATTGTGTGTAATTCCAGTCTTAATAACCAATTCAAATTTAAATAGTTGCACACCAAAAGAACCTATCTCGTATATTCTGCAAAAGCAAATCCTAAACTAGGTCAAACTATGGCAGTGTTGTGATGGTGCCCATGCCCAAGGGTGGAATGCCAATGGAAATGCTAACGGCACGAGTGCATCTCCTGAGAGGAGCACTCTGAGCTGTACAGCTGGGCTGAAGAAGAGACTGACTACTGACAGTATTTCTGTGCTAAAAACTTGAAAATAAGGTGGTTAGTTAAGAACAGTGTAGTAGTCATTGCAAATAGCTAGGCTGGTGAGACCAGTTCGAGATCTGCTTTCATTTCCATCAAAAACTGGAGATGTTTTAAATGTGCAGCACAGAGCTTAACTTCTCAAAAGTGAATAAAAGATTTACACAGAAATTGCAAAGGTGATAAATTCTCCTCCTCACTTTTCCTTTTTATGAATAAATTCTATAGATGATTTCCATTAAATTTTGGATGCATTAATTCACTTCTACAATTTATTTTTATCAACAAAGATGATTTAAATTGAAAGAATGTGCATTATTGTTTCTTCAACCTAACTTTATATAAATCATCCTGCCTGAATTGATGCACATCTGCTGAGTGTCACTCCAGGAGGTACTGGCCTTTCAGGACTGTAACTGTCTCTAAGACCAGGGAACACTTCACTAGCAGACTGTTCTTCATCACAGATAAATTCCGTGTCCTTTCAATAAAACCATTTTCTGCTGTTTGGTAGATTTCAGTTAGTAAAACATTTATTTAGGCCACTCTGTGATCAAGAATATAGTGCAGAAGGCTATTGTATTCATTTATATCAAAAACCTTAACACTGGAATTGTTTCCTTATTTGCAAACATGACTCTATAGCTTCATTGGAGGTCATCATTGTGAAAATTTGTAAACATGCAGAGACATCTGAGGCTCTGCATTTTTATCTCACTTCACTCGAAGAGACAACAAATGCAGGGAACCTCCCTTTGATCTCACGCTTAAAGGCTTTAGCAATATCCACTCCGTTACAGCACCCAGATCAAACCCTCTGCCCTGTTCTGAAAGCAGCCCCATGCTTTGTGAATCTGCTTCAAAGCAGGGCACCCCTTACAGTGGTTCCAAACACAGATGATATCTGAATGGGGATATATGGTTATTATTTTGTGTTTAAAAAGAAATACCACATTTTTCCTTCAATCTCCAAAATAATCCTTTCTGAGAGAGCTTTTTAAAATTTTACAAATTTTCCCTTTCATCTTTTTGGTTTGTGACACAAAATAGACATTTAAAAGGTTCCAATGTATTTAGATAGAAACAAGATCACATTTTTACAGTACTGAGCAGAAAGCACTGCACTGAATACAAACAGGGAGCTCAAAGGTAACAGATTTAAAGATTTCAAAAGACAGTTTCATTGCACCTTTCACAAGGACTTACTGAGTAGTGCTATTGTAAGAAAGAAAGCCTGAAAGTGAAAAATAAGCTATTAATTTGGAAACGTTGCAGTGGAATTCCAGTAAAAGCTAAAACGTTACATGCATTTGCATGTTGTTCCCTTTCCCCTCCCTCCCCCCCTGAAAACTGTTGTAGATTAACATACGCCAATGAAAATAAAATTTTGTAAGAGCTATAAGCAGTTATGCACAAGGTTACTGAGTTTTGCAAGAAGGCAGTCCAAAGGTGAGCCTTCTCCTGTCTCACTCTGGGGTTTATAGCTTTGTCTCTGATGAATGGGAATTTTAAAGACATTGTTGAATGTGCTTCTAACTGTTACTTTAGAAACTCATCTAGACCCTTAATTGTTTTGCTATTATGAGTTCTCATCCAGAAATTTCTACTATTAAGGCATGCCAGTTATATAATACATATATCTTGGGGCATTGCTTTTGCTATTGTTCTGCTGCTCTTTTGATAGATCTTTGCCTTAAATTCCATAGCAGAGCTACCTGCAAAAGCTGATTAAGTAATACAGGGAAATAAGTTATGCAGTCAACTTAGCTCTTTTCTCATTGCCTATAAGAACCTTATGATTTCTTTGTGAGTTTGTTGTTGTTGTTATTGTTTGATTGTTCTAATATTCCAGCCCACCACCAAAGGATACACTGCCAAAAACGTCCTGGTGCAGATTGCAAGTATGTAGTTGAGTATGCACACATTTAGTATTCAGGATGTGCTTACTTCACTGGATACCTGGGGTACACCGTGCTTTTCTGCTTTGTAATACAATGAACATAATATATTTCTGCTGTGAATATGCAGGCTTTATAGTCAAAATTTACTTTTGTGAGAACCAACAGGTACGCACTTCAAGTTGGCTTTGTTGTACAGCATAATCTGCCAGTTCATTCATTTTGGGGAAGAGCTATTGAAAATGAACAAAAGCAAAGTGCAAACACAGATTAATCAAATTCATCCAGTAATATAAACTGTTATGTCTTGTAGTATTATTTATTCTATCCCATTAATAGGCTCTTTGCATTAGCACTGTTCTCTCTCTGCCTTTGCATTTTATTATCCAGATATTTGCCACATGTGTTGGCTTTATTTAACCTAAGAACTGCTGAACTGAAAAGGATTTAAGCATTTGAGGAAACGGGTCGGTGTATTCTTGACCACTAAGTGGAGCTCTTCAGATTGCAAATCTGTCCCTAATAAATCCACAGCCTCTTCAGGAAATTTTAAATAAAACTCTACAATATTCATCTTATGGGCTGGATTATTATTTTTTAAACAATTAATTAATTAATTAGACCATCTCTTTGGGTTTCCCTTTCTACATTAATTCTTTGGCAGGTCTTTCACATTACTCTTTTTCAGTCTGCAAAATCAATATGCCCTGCCTCTGAGCTGGCAATAGGTACAGTATGTAGGTAGTAGTTAAGGCAGGATAGAAGGAAAGTACACTGTATGTGGGAAAAGAAGGAGAAGGAATCAATGTACTCCCACAAGTTAAATTAACAGGTGATAGATTGCAAAGCAGCATCACAATCTACAAGGTCCATTTTGTTTGTTTGTTTGTTTGTTTTCCATAAGAATACTGTTGTAGACTTATCCTCCACATAAAACTTGCAGTTTGAAACCTAGCTTGTAGCTTGTATAGTGCTGCTCCACTTTGATCACGTAGCATCACTGAACAAGTTCTGAGATTCTGACAGCTGGTGGCAGGCAGTGAAGGAAAAACAACAACAACAACAACAACAAAAACAGGTTGCTTTGCTCTGAACCAATGCTTTTATGCCTATGAGACTAGAGCATCACTTCTCTTCCAGTTGTTAGCAGTAGTGGTTGTTACATGGAGTAATTTGTCCTCCTTTGTGAGGAAGCTTTTCTATAGCTACAATCTGTATCAGAAGTTGGATTTCACTAAACCTTAAGCTGATCTTATGTAAGCTTCAAATATGTAAGTGAACTTGGAAAGTGAAATAAACTTTCTTCTACATTTGTTTTAAATGTATGGCTTAGAACTAGCTCTCAGAGACCTTAATACAACAGATCTCCTGATATTTGTAATTTAGTGCCATGTAATTCTGAAATTGTAAAGTAATGCATGCAACCAGTCCTAGAATAAAGGAGACTGAACATTGTACAAATGAATCCCTTCTTTCTGGAACCTCAACTAAGTGTAAGAGGAACACCAGTGACATAAAGCAGCAAAAGATAGACTACTCTGCTCCTTATGCAAATCTTAAGCAAGTTATTGCTTCATCAGAGGACTTTCAGTGAGGAAACGGGAATTCAGCTTGTATTCCCTACCTTTGGTTGCATGTGTAAAAGGAAGAGAAACCTCCTGGTGTTATATTAAGGTGAGCATGAGCCACAGGAATTCTAAAGGCTCTGTGGACAGCAGAACAATCTGAGCTTAACCTTAATGAGTCACCAGAGTTACATGCCCATAGAGAGACAATCTGAAACCCCTGACCACAATGGCCCTAAAATTCTCTCCATATGTCACTACTAATTGACACCTTATTTAGGAAGCTAAACGAACTGGAAAACATATTCCATGATCGCATATTTTGAAAAAGAGGAACTAAAGGTGAAGGGGAAGCACTTCGTTGCCCTTATCATCTCACTAATTTGAAAGATAATGTGGTTAAATGTTGATTTTACAAAATGAAATTTTGCATAGCATATGAAACAAGTATTTCAATATAAACTATTCAGTACAAAGTAATGAGTATAAAACTAATGGACTTTCTGATGTACCTAGTTCAAGTAAATGCTATATGCAAATAAGTACCTAACTAATCACTCACTTTCCAAACTGATATTTTCAACTGTTGACTCACTGTCTGGCACATGCTTTTTCTTCTGCTTAATGTTTATAAAATTTAGACATATACCTTCTCTTAAAAAAAAAAACAAGTTTTCACAGATGGCGTAGGAAACAACCCTAAGTTTTGTCTGCAATCCTTAAGAAAATATTAGTAGATCATGTTATTAGAATACCTTGAGTTCTGGTATTTATTATATAGTATGATTTGACATGCCAAACAGTAAAGTGTGGATGCCCATTATATCATTTAGAAAATATGGTACCATCTTTTAACATTTTTTTCTTCTTGAGAACTACCTCAGGAATTGCTAACTCCAAACTAAACTCCGAAACAATTTGAGATGAAACCTTTTCATGGTGAGGGTGACAGAGCACTGGAACAGGCTGCACAAGGGGGTTGTAGAGTTTCCTTCTTTGGAGACATTCAAAACCCACCTGGACATGTTCCTGTGTGTCCTGATCCAGGTGTTCCTGCTCTGGCAGGGGGATTGAACTAGATGATCTTTCAAGGTCCCTTCCAATCCCTAACTTCTGTGATTCTGTGTGAAAGCCAATTCTTGAAAAAACAGTTAGGTAACATGCTTGTCAAGTATTCCTCTTTATAGTTACTGATGTTCACATAGGAAATGCCTTGTTGCATTTTATTGGAAATGCCTGCTTACTCTGTAGTGACAAATAAAAGTAAGACCTTTTTCTTGCCTCTTTTCCCTCCATGTACGTTCAAATGAATGGAAAAGTAAGAGCATGCACTTAAAAGGTGAGTCTGTATTTAGTACCAGACTTAGAGCTGTAAGACATGTTTTGATCTTTGATTTTCCTGAGATAAAAAGCTGAATCTAGCAGAACTTTGAAGTGTAGTTTATTTTGAGGTTGACTGAAACAGCAAGTATCTTTCATCTCAAAGAAGGGGATGAATAAAAACACTACAGTCACCCTCTGGCAACTGAGGCAAGTATTTTATTACTGTGATTAAGTTTTAATCTGAATTGTGTATCATCCTCAATTTAAAAGAGCCAAGTATGTAGATACGAGTTTCCCAACATTTATTACTTGGTCTTGTCTAAACTACCTGCCCAGTGTGCTAAAGAGGGGATGTTAATTGCAACACTGACCTCTTTGCTAGATAGATTCTCAGAGTCTCCATTGTGCTGTTGGTGTTTTGCCAGGCTAAGTAGATCACTGTCTTTCATCACTGTATTATGTGCCCTCTTCAGTAATCAAAATATCCACTGTTACTGCACTGTTTAATGAAGCCAACTTATTCCAGCTACATATGACACTTGAGTCATCTGGAAACAAACCTTCAGGGTACAAAAACTGAGGAATTAAAATGGAATTTAAAAATTGAATGGTAAGACTTAATTTACTGAAGAATAAGAAAACAAAAGACATCTCACAGCTTCTCCTTTTACAGTCTGTTGATAAAATCTTATATGATATCATTGCTGGCCCTTTCCCATGAGTAGGCATTGCATTTTGAAATAGATCTGTTTATTTACTTGGATAGATCCTTCTCCTGTCTTACTCTCAGAAGAGACTAGAATACTCTGTACCATACCTAAAGACTTCTACATTAATGTAGGACTGAGAGGTGAGTGGTTGGAAAGGATAAGTTAAAAACTGTTCAGTAGTTCCATACTTCCTATCTTTTAGCTATAAATATGTATGTATGTATAATATATATCAATATGCTAAGGTATACATACACACAGACTTTTTTTTTTCTTATTACAACCTAGAGTCAAATAAATTTAAAAACTAGCTTGCAGAACAGTTATGGATTTCTGGTATTTTCAATAAGATAATATTATTGCTATAATGTCAACAATCACTGAGATAAATAAACCCTAAACAGCTCAAAAAATCAATGAGAATATTTCCTTAGACCCCTTTGTAGTATCCTACCAGTAATCAGTCTCTTATTCTAGTTATAAAGACTTCAGGGTACTTTCACAGCATGTATCAGAACAGATCAATTTCAAAACCGTTAAAATAAAAATAAAAAATAGAAATGATCCAAAGATATACAAAATAAAAGTGACCCAATGTGCATCTGAAGATATACAAAGAACTTTCTCAAAATAATATTACTAACAACTGAGTTACACTGAAATTGAAAATTATTGCAGCAAAACATAACTAACAGACCTCTCAACTGTTAACTATAATATTAAATATAATTATTACTGATATTCTTTCAGTTACATAATAACAAAGTCTTGGTAGTTAACATAAAGTGAAGCAATTTGTGTAAGTAGATCCCATAAGAAATAATCACAGGATTATGAAATAACTTATTATTTCTCACTGATAACTGTTTTTTCTTGGTCATTAAACTTTGTCTCTCTAATCCCCCTGCCCTCAAGAAAGTAACCATTGGGAATTGTATTGGAACCCAGTGTTTTGAATCAGGCCACCCCCGTTCCGGTCGTTTCAGGATGGTGGGGTCTTTGAATGAGAGTACACCGCGAGTGCAGTTGAAGCGGCACCCTGTTTGGGAAGCGATACTCCCTACTCATTAGGCTGTCAGAAATCATTTCCCGGCGAAGGAGGCAACACTGATTTCAGCAGAAGTTATTAAGCCACAATGTGAGTTGATCAAGTAACTAAGCATTTAGCAACTTTCTCTGGTGTTCTTTAAATAAATTTTAAAAAGGATTCCATGTTGGTTGCTCTTTGTTCTTCTAATACCCATTACTTTTAACAGCTTCACTGAACAGTAACTCAGACTGGTATTTTCCTTCTTTCCTTCTTATTTTCTTTCCCTTTTTTCTAATAATCTAATTTTCTAATAATCAGTGAATAAAAGGCAGAAGAGTACCCTGATGTAAGTGGGCTGTAAGGTCAAACAGCACTCAGCAGTCCAGCTGTTTGTCTATGCCAGACATTTGTGCATTTCTGTGTGCATTCTACACAGAAAAAGTTCCCAAATCAAAACATAACATGGTAGGAAATTAAAAGAATCCACAGTAAATACCCAAAATTCACTCTGCACATCAGTATCACAACAAGCTGTGAGTTCAAAGTCAATTTTGTAGCTTATTTATGCATGCTGGCTTTTCCTTCAAAATAGTTTTCCAAACATTATACAGCATATATTTGAGATTTAGAATATATCCAGTTGAGGTCTTAAGTCTGATGTTCCTATTGTCACAAAACTTCTGTAAATCTCAAAAGAATTACTCAAAATTTGTCAATAAATCACTAGCTGAATGATTCCATACCTCTTACAATCCCATGTCCTTAATAAATCAAATAGGTTTTTTTAGGAATACTCAGGTGAGTATTTTTGAATGGTATATTCATTCATCAACATAGCCAGAAACGAATAGGTGAGTAAATTGTATGTCTATCAGCATATATTGGAAGTAGATAAACTCTGTTGTCCACACTTAAAGTAGATAATTTCTTTACATACTCAACTATAGTTGAGCTTTCTATGTTAAACTATACTGTGACTGATTATGACCAGTCATGAGCTTTTTGATCAGAATAGTATTTTTGATCTAGATACTTTACAATTTATTCTCTCTAGTTTTTATGGATCATAAAAATAAGTACACAGGCTACAAGCCAGTTGGGGCTAGAGGAAATGGCAATGATTTACTTAATCTGGGTGTTAAAGTTGCATGTGAATTTTAAGCGTCTCCACTTCATAAAACAGCTATCTGCTTCCAAAGCATTTTCTAATTTAAAGGGAGACAGTTACACTGACAAACTTTTTAAGGTGCTCTGAGGTGTAGCAGTGAATAAGATGTTTACTGATATTTACTTCCAGACCATACCAACATTCCACATGAGATACCTGCACACATAAAACAATAAATAAAACTTTTAGGTATGATGCAAGGAACTTTGCTTCTGAAATGCAACATGGTCACTGTCAGCATGGATTTGTCCTTTGAAATCTACTGCTGCAGAGAGCAGGAAAAGAATGGGAAGAAAGAGGCATTATACCTCCCTCCATTAAATGCTGCAGATTGTCAGGCTCAATAAAACACTTCTTTGGTCCTATCACGGTTGGAAACTGTTTCTTTCTAAATGGAAAGAGCAATCAATATTCTGAGATGAATGCACTTCCTACCTAATCATGAAACATGGCAATATTTTGCTTTTTAAAGATCAAGTTGAATCAAAATCTTATTTAACTGAATCTGAGGAATAATAATAATAACCACCACCATCACCACCCCCACAAAACAAACACAACAACAACAACAAAGCAAACAAACAAAAAACAAGAAGAGCCTAGCCAGAATAAATATTACAAGCTTAATTTTCTTTCTCTAACGGTTAAGGGCTTTTATAGTACTTTAATTTATTTATAACCCAGATACTACATTATGATTTCTCAGAATGAATTTTCTGCTAAGCATCTCTTAAATTCAAATTACAGAAAATACTATGTTACACATTCTATATACATTTATGTGTGTCTATATATATGATCAGAGATAGAAGAAATGCAAAGATTTAGGGAAATAATGTCTTTGAGAATTATTCACCAACTGTACACATTATTACAACTTAACAAATAAGAGTAATGTTAAGTAAAAAAATGAAAACCAGCAGATCCTTTGACCTCCTACTTAATTGAAAAAGCCCAAATCTCTCTTTTGTTTCATAGTCTGAAATCTGGACTCTGACTGAAGTTTCTTTGATTGAAGCTTTGAAGTTAATTTTTTAATTCTAATTCCTTTACAAAGCATTAAGCTGTTTTGTTTCCAAAAGGCACATATTGTGATCATGAATACATCAATGAAAAGTGACCAAATAGATTTAGGATAACTTATTTGTGTACGTGGAGGCCCAAAATGTGCTAGACTTGCATTCTTGCATTATTAATGTGTCCTTTTTAAACCTGATGTATAAGCAAAATCAAACACAAGTTTGGTCCTTTTGAGCAAACTGTCTTTCAAGATAGTTGAAACAAGCCTTTGCTCCTTGAGTTTATTCCCACCTGAAGGCAGCACATGTCAATTCTGCTGTTTCACTTGTGAGGCCCCATCTTTGAATCTACCTGGAAATTAAACCTTCCACAATCCCTGGGATCTGCCTTCTGCTCAGCTGATACATGCAGGGATTCTGCCTGCTAGATATTTCTATTCTGAGATTTACTCTTTCCTGGGTTCAGTAATATGTATGGTCTACAAAAGGGATTTTGCTCATAAACTAGATTAAATACATAACTAGTCTCCTAAAACATGCATTACAGAACCAAGGAAATACTTATCTGTATGCTAATAATTAAGTACTAAAGTAATTAAAATAATAATAATAATAAATCTTTAAAGATACAGAAAACAAGTCCTCCTATTCTTTGCAATTACCATGCAAATATTAATATACTTTTTTTTTTTTTCACTGCTTGTTTTTTAAAAACCTGTCTGAAATACTGATACTCAGGTGCTAAAGGTTAAGTCAGGCATCTTGTCTGCCTGCTGCTCCAAGGCCTGAGATTTCAGGCAGCTGAGAATTCTGCCCCTACTCCTGAAGGGTATTCAATAACTTAGTATTTCTTTCTCACTGAGCAGAAGGAGGCTGCACTAAGAAAAAGGAGTTAGGCTGTCACGTTTCAGAATAGGATGATATATTCTTCCCTTGCTGTTGGTATGTGAACAAATACAATGCTTGTTTCAGTCAGTTATGCAGAGACATTTTGAAGGTGCAGAGTGTGATTCATGCAAACTGCACTCTGGAGACAAAGCAAACAGGCTAGTCATGGCTTGTTTTCTTTTGAGAGGAAACATGGGTTCAGCTCCAAAAACTGTTCTGAAGAGACCTCTTTCCTCTCCCCCCTCCTCCCTATCACCCATTCCCATGTGCATTCATCACTCACTCTCTTAGACCAAAGCACTGACTGCCCATATCTATGCAGACCCAGCAGGAAGTACTGTGTTATTTTTATCTCATGCAATGAATGCCTTGGTACCTCAGTTCTCATCTACCAAGCATAAGATACTAGGACTCCCAGGTTGGGTTGTCTGCTCACGGAAGAAAGCCCCCACCAGAATACTCCCCCAGGCTACTGACCTCTCTTTTGCTGGAAATGGTGTTGCTGGCTCTCTGAAGATTTTTCATCATCTGGCAAATCCCTCTTCAAAGGTTTGCTATCTCTGAAGGAAGTGTTGACACTACTTGCAATCTTGCAAGGGCTGCTTTAAAGGTACTCACCAAAGGAAGGTAGAGCTGACACAGGCACTGAACACTGTTTTACAGTTTCCAAGTTTTAGGAAAGGTGATTTACTTGAAAGATACTTACTCTGTTGAAGGTGCACAGTGCGATTCAGAGATAAAGGAATTCCTGCTCTAACACAACTCTTACATTACGTTGATAGGATATCCTCAGAGAATCACTTAGTGGTATTCATATGGGAGCCCACTGCTATAATTTGGAATATTGCTGTAGTCTGAGATGGAGGTAGCTATAAGTGCAGAAAGACATGTAAGAAATACACAGTCCTTCCCCACACAGATTAGTGTTGTATTTTCTTCAGTTCCAGCAGATAATTAGGACATAATGCAAAGAAAATATAATGCTATTCTGTTTTCATTGCAGGTGAAAGGTGGCAATGAGATGTATTTTGCTACCTTCATGATTTCTATAAAGTGAAGAATGGTTGTTTATTTATACTGAAAGCTTAGCGAGGGAATTATACAACCAAAATATTATCTATAGTATTTTTACTTAAATGGTAACCACTGGGCCTTTAATTGCATGGCTGACATTTTGTAGCAAGACTGATTATATGTTATATATCATACACAGGTAATTAGGTATTCAGCTATATTTGTGACTTTGCCAGGGAATGTTATTTAGTCAGTAGATAGTTTTATTTTAGTACTAATTACAATCATGTTCATAGAGCTTTTATGGGAGGGAGCAAGTTAGCACTGACGGTCAGCATTCCAGAATACTTCTGGGTTGACATGAAACAAATATACTGTGGGAATGAATTTTCAATATCAGTGTTGCACAAGCCCTAAAAATTTTATGGATAAGTAATTATCCAAAAGTTTGAACATTTATTCACAGTTGAGCTGGCTGAATTTTTCCCTTTGAAACACTGTTTTGCTGATGGAAAGATGGCTGTTGGATTAAAGACATATTCCTAAAAAAATTACTGTTGCTAGAAATGGGAGAATTGGTTCTTCATGAAATAAAATAAAACAAAAACACAGAAAAACAAAACCAGTAGAACAGTGAAAAGTGTTCCTTTTTACTTTTCATAAAATAATTGAATAACTTAGGTTGGATGGGACCTCAAAGACCCCCTGACTCCAGCCCCCTGCCCTGGGCAGGGCCCCCTCCCCCCAGCCCAGGCTGCCCCCAGCCCCATTCAGCCTGGCCTTGGGCACTGCCAGGGATGGGGCAGCCACAGCTGCTCTGGGCAGCCTGGGCCAGGGCCTCACCACCCTCTGAGTGAAGAACCTATTCCCAATGTGAACTCTAAAACTACCCTATTTCAGTTTAAAACTACCCACCCAGAATTTCTTTTTTGATTTCTTCAACACCAGTAAGAAATACAGGTTTATTTATCTGCAGTTTTGTTCTTTCACATTTTGCTGCGATTCTGCTGATGGCAATTAAGAGAAGGAATGGTGAATACTAAGTGATTCAATTTTCCTTAGGTGTCTCAGCAGTATAGTTTGCCTTCCCTAAATGATATCATGTGATTCTTCTGTAAAAATGTGTTCTCGAAACAAAACACAGACTTGTTTGTATGGCAGCAACAGCCTCTCTCCTCTCCGCTTTCTGCATTCTTTTTCTCCCTTTTCCTCTCATCTCTTCACCATCGTCCCCCTGTTGCCTTCCATTAGTTCTTTCATTATTTTCAAGTTTTCACAGCAAGAACTAAAGCTCTCTATAATATTTATCTCTTATATGAGATTTATCTCTTATACAAGATCCTCATATTTAACATATCTGTTGTTGCTCTGCTACTTTACTCCCTTCCAACAGTCTCAGACCCAGGAGTCAGCTTCAGGCTTTTTGAAAGATAGTGCTCCTCCAGG
Source organism: Oxyura jamaicensis (assembly GCF_011077185.1). Taxonomy (NCBI): domain Eukaryota; kingdom Metazoa; phylum Chordata; class Aves; order Anseriformes; family Anatidae; genus Oxyura; species Oxyura jamaicensis. The sequence continues at coordinate 6,827,849 of NC_048901.1, forward strand.
AGGGGATTAGATTGAATTTGTAGAGGGTCCTTTTGTGAAGTACCCATCAATTCAGGATCAACAACACCATTTTAGTGTTTGCTGCTACATTCCATTCAGGGACTGGAAATCACTTGTGACCTATTCAAATACAGTGTGCTAAAGTAAAAATTAATTGATAAAACAGATTAAGCATGCACAGGGATAAGGAAAAAAAGAGGCTATGAAACGATCATGCACCAGAAAGCATTTTTCAGATTAGATATTAAAAAGTAATTATGTCCAAACATAGTTAAATCAAATAAATAGTTAAATCAAATAAATTGTAAAATTAACTCTGGCCAGTATTTTTTCTGTGTACCATAAAGTGAGCATATATTCTGATTCTATCAATTACTATCAAGGCTGTAAGTCCAATGTAACATTATAAATGTAGATACCTTTAAAAGATAAATGCTAACATACATAGGCTGACTCCAATCGTAGGTACAGAATTTTTATGCATACCCTCATATACTCCATGAACTGTGCACATGCCACATACATTTTCAGTTGTATGAACTTTTCCTCCTCCTTCTAAACAATGAGATAAGAAGTGTGTTTATGTATGTATAGCATGACATATAGGTAGACGACACTAAGCAATGAAGGATATTTGAAATACTAATTAGCGATACATTTTGTTTCAATTGCAATACACTTTTAACTGTGATCCCAACTCTTCTATTTACTTTAGCTGAGCACTGGGAGCTAAGTTACTGCAAGAATATTCGTTAAAGCAGCCATGTTCAGTTAAATATTCAGCACACTCAGAAGACTGAATTTGAAATTTGGGTCTCTGTGACAGCCATGAAGCGTACAGCGTACCCTCACTCATGAGCGCAACCAAATCTAATATCTAAACAGAGTTACTCCAATGAGAAAGAGTGTGAGGCCACTTACACAAAGAATTAAAAAAAAATGCCATGCAGGATACAAATCCAATTATAACAACAACAATACATTGGTCTGGAATAAATCTGAGTCCACAGGTTAATTGGTGTAAAGAAAATGAAAGGGAAAAGGCTGTATTTGCAATAAAACAATCATCATAAGATTGGGATATAATTAAGCAAGATTCCGGATGCTGTCTAAATGCTTGAAAATATGCAGTAAAATTCTTCAGTGTCTTGCATACCATTAATTGTCCATTGGGAAGGATATTAGCTTAGGGCTGAAAAGAACTGTGCACTATCAGCCTCCAGCCTTTTGTGTATTTTTTGTGTATTTTTAATAATGAGTGAATAAATTGGGGTTGATAGGATCTTAACTGGCTGCTGTGAGGATACTTTAAAAACCATACAGTATGCTATAATATGATGAGTCTTTGTGCAACAGATATGTCATAGTGATGGCATTTTTGGTCCTTGCTGATACAGATTGTTATGACTAATATGTAAAGACATGCAAAAACCACAATAAAAATATTAAAGCTACCAAAAATAGTAATACTAAAGCATGCCTGTAATTTTCCTGCAATTATAACTCAAAAAAGTTGCAATTTTCAATTTTAAAGTTGCCCTAGAAACTTTCAGTTTAATTGGAAAACAACTTCTGATAATGGAACTTCTGCTCTACTCTGTTCTCTTGAGACCCCGCCTGCAGTGCTGCATTCAGCTCTGGGGCCTCCAGCATAAGGAAGACACGGACCTGCTGGAGCTGGTCCAGAGGAGGCCACAAGGATGATCAGAGGGCTGGGGCACCCCTCCGGTGAAGACATGCTGAGGGAGTTGGGGTTTTTGGCCTGGAGGAGAGAAGGCTCCAGAGAGACCTTACAGCGGCCTTCCAGTACCTGAAGGGGGCTGAAGGAGAGCTGGGGAGGGCCTCCATGTCAGGGAGAGTAGTGATAAGAAAAGGGGGAATGGTGTTAAACTGAGAAAGGGCAGATGTAGATTAGATATTAGGAAGAAATCCTTTACTATGAGGGTGGTGAGGCCCTGGCCCAGGCTGCCCAGAGCAGCTGTGGCTGCCCCATCCCTGGCAGTGCCCAAGGCCAGGCTGGGTGGGGCTGGGGGCAGCCTGGGCTGGGGGGAGGGGGCCCTGCCCAGGGCAGGGGGCTGGAGCCAGGGGGGCTTTGAGGCCCCTTCCAACCAAAGCCATTCAATGATTTTATGATTCCAAAATGCAAGTGAGGCTATTGCTTTTGAATGCCTAAAAAGCTTCTGTAGGCTTCATTTCCTGCTTATAATGAATATGTGTATCTAAAGTAAAAAATGTTTTAAAACATGAAATTATTCATGAGAAAGGTTTCCATTTTCTACTACTACTAAAATATAAATGGATTCACAATTATTTGTAACATAATTAGAGCTGAAATTCTGTTTAATGTTAACTTTTGCGGTAATCCTGGCTCTGTCATGCTCTGGCAATGTTCACAGATCCAAGCACATTTTGAAGACTTCATTTCTAATTGGTGGCATTGAACTGACAAACCGCACAGTTATTCTGATCTCATTTAAAAGCTGCTGGCATCCCCTTTACCCTTACAGAGCACATGGGTTCTGCAGGAAAGCCAAGGTATAGATTCTCAGCAGTAGTCACACTGAGAAGCACAGGGCAGATTTACATGAGCAGATGTACTGGATTATAAACCTTAAAGATGTTCCATGTAGCTCTCAGGAGTTTTTTTTTTTTTTTTTTTTTTTTTTTTTTTTTACTTTTCTGCAGCAAATAAGCCCACTATTATAGTAATAGTTCAATATGGAAATAGATCAGTATCTCCTGAAAGCCTGGTGAATACAGGAATACAGATTTTTTTATTATTTTTATTTTTGTTTTTAATCTATGTCTTAAGACAGACTGTATCTTAAAAAAGTAGAGCTCTTTGTGAAAAGTGAAATTCATCTTTTTTTTTCATGTAAATTGTAAAGTTTTGCTTTATCAACCTCAATCATTCCTAACACATCCCAAGAGTTCTGTAAATAAGAAAATTGTTTTTGATGATATAGGGAGATAGTATAGTGAGAACTGAGAAATCCATAGTAAAGCAAAATGTCTCCTACCATCTTAGGTGTGGAGTTGTTATTATGGTCACTTTCCATAAAAAATTACCAATATAAGTTTCATTAAACCATTAGCAACCATAATAGTAGCATTTTTAAAATATTAGCCATTAACTGAAGAGTCACACATGACAAAGCTGGAAGGAATTTTAAGACAATATTTAAAGTCCATATCTCTATGCAAACGTTGCACCAGGTACATCTAATAATCTGAATAATAAATATGAGAAGAAAATAAAATTTAATGAGTGAAGCATGAAAAGGGGAGATTATAAGATCAAGTTCTTCTTCCCTTTTAATGTTTTTAAAGCAAATACTTTGATTTCTGTAAGCTTTGGCTTCCTAGTTGAATAAAAAGTTGGATTTATGGAAAACAATACAATGGGAAGATTTCCATTCAGTTTGTTAGGTATGATAGACTAAATTCACTGGCATTTGTGTCTGACAATAACGTGATCTATTTGATTTTGTTTGCCAAAATGTCACATTATTAACATTATCTTCTTCTCAAAACTAGCACTTGCTCTTGAACTCTGCAAAAGATTCCTCTATTAGCACTGTTTTGGATTTTGGCCAGAAAAGGTTTCACTGTAAGACAATGCTATTTCTTACTGTCTACCAACCTCTGCTCCAAAGAGACTCCATTAACCTCACAGAAACACGTGTCCTGGGGTCTCTCTTGAACAGAGTCACCAACCTGCCAGAGTAAACAGCTGTGTGTTCCAAGGCCTAATGTATTTCAAAAATCAGTAATGAACTTCCTGAAACTCATGTGCTCTATGTAGCATTCCCATAGCACAATGAAATATTCCTGGAATTAGGATCTTTTCTTTTTTTTCCTCATTGGGTTCAAGAAAATAACTGCATTAGAAAATGAAATATTTCATTTTCAAATAAGAACACTGCTATATATAATGTACTTTCACTGTTATATTGTGACAACACTGTAGTGAAGTATGAGTTTGCAAACATAATTTTCATGCAAGCTGTGAGCTGCTTTTCTAGCCTTAAAACCTGTAATGTGTAGTACTTACAGTCACAGTAGGTTCAAAAATATGGATGGCTTAATTACAGCTTTCAATAATGAAATCGGCTTATCATACTGGCAATAAAATCACCTAAAAATCCTGTTTATTCTCCAACTGCAGCATGTCTTTTTGTTGTCATGTTGCAACTTCAATGTGTCTTAGTAAATTAGATCCGTAGTTTGTTCACAATGAAATAATTCTATTATAATCCATCTTGCTGCTAAATTTCATCAAGCAAGCACGTCAGTTCAGTAACACTTGATGACAACAGTTAGCGTACTGTGTTTATTTTTTAAATGTGCAACTAGAAAGCTGCTCAGTTACTTTTTTTTTTTTTTTTAAACGTACTTGCTCATCAAGTGCTTAATAATATGCATTTCTAGGCTTTGATATTGCCAAGAGTCTATCCAGATGTGGAAAGTAAATCAAAGGAAAACCAATACTATTATTGCTGAACTGTGGACATCCAGAAACCATGTCACCAAGGTTTGAATGAACAGCTCATGCACATAGATAAATTACTTCATATTTATTGATAACACACACTATTTATCTCCTGAGCTGCATTTCGAAGGATAAAGATTTTGGTCCCAACTTTGTGAAATGCTTCAAGCTTCCCCTGAGTGATCAAAAGCCAGCCTGCTTTACTTGAAAGATAAACACTCAGCAGTCCTAGCAAATTACCCAAGTAACAGATCTTGCTCATGAGCTATTTTTTCAAAAAAGTTGGGCATGTCTTGTACAAACTCTGGTGGCATAACTGATAAAGCACAGATAGAGTAAAATACAAATATTAAAAATAACCCTTAAATAAGAAAGCAAATGTGACAATTCACCCTCATGTGCCATTCAATATGTAACTTACTTGAGAATTTTTGTTCTAGGTTTCCTTGTATTTCAGGAGTTACTGGACTATTGTAGAATACCAGGGAATTTAACCAAGTCTTTAATCCCTCTTGTTCAGGTGTATTAAAAACTCTGTATTGATATTTTTGTTACACAAGAATTTAAGTTCATTTGGGGGCCTTGCCATGGTAAGCTTTAAGAGACTAATATTTTGCATTATTTCATGGTGCTACAATTAAATTTTTTTTAATTCCATACCAAATTTCTTTCTTGATATTTTTTCTTTTTTCTTTTTTTAATTTGATCAAAAAACATGTTTCACAGTCTAAGTGGCATGCTGTTTGCAGCAGTTCTTCTGCCTTCCCTAGAAAACAAGCATAACTACATATGTGAATATGTAGTTTCTCGTATAATAAGGGCTGAAAGACAACACATAAAAGGTATCTCTTTCAGAAGAGTTGGCCTATCTCATCTTAAGTTTCTGGAAAGAGTAGTATTAATAGGCTTGAAAATCACATTCCATGGTAATAAAACTATTATGGTACATACAAATGAGAAAAATCACAAAATGTAGAATACAAATATGTAGAAACACATCACAATAATTTAAAGTAAAGGCAAATACTTAAATTATAAAATATTTTCTGCAAGCAGTTCAATTTCTTCTTAAGGGTCATGGAAGATTTGCAGAGGCACAGAGGCACACTGCATTTCACACTAGGCTGAACTACAGAAATCAGAAGTTCACTAAACTAGGTCAATTTATAGGGAATATTTCAAAGCTTGGCCAAAGGAATATTTGTGCATCATAAAGCAAGTTCTTGCCAGCCACCGTGTTTTGTTTTTCAAGATTTTGTTGTTAGAAATGATATTTCAGTTGCATTAAAAATATATCTTTAAAAAGCTTCTTTAAATTGGAAACTCGAAGAATATTTCAGCATTTATCAGTACTGCTGACTCATCCTTGTGCTAGTAAAGGCTGTTTTGAAGTAAAATGCTGAATTAAAAAAATATCAAAATAGCATTTAAAGATGGAAAACGGTAAATAAGCTGTGTCAAATAAGACAGGGCTAAAATGTAAAACACTTGGGGTGCTGTGAATGCTGCAGCAGCTTTTTGAGTCCTGGAATGATTTCATCACAGTTACAGGATTAGCATGATTCATGTATCATTTATCTCTTACTGGCTTTGTAGGATGTACATTTGGTGTTTCGTAATTTTCCTTTGTACTCTTATCATAGGATGTATGCATAGATCTGTGCAGGTCTGCATATCAATTTGTAAAGAAGTGGTTAAAAGCATGTGGAACTCTTCTGAACATCAAATAAAAATGGACAACTAAACTCCGCAATAAGAAAAGTCAATTTCAAATGGGACACCATGTTGAAAAATATCAGACTGACAAGCTTGAGGTCCTTTATATATAGGTGAAGAACAGTGTATAGTGATGGGAAACGTTTGTGTCTTCCTATCTCCCCAGTGTACCCTTAACCCTCTAGGCCTGAGAAGACTAGGTACTTTCCATAAATATTCACGTATTTTCTTTCTCTTTGAGCCCATCAGTAAAGAGTACACTTAGGGCTCTCATAATGTGAACGATCATCTTCGCAGAACTGGATGCACGCAGCTAACTGATTTTGAAAAATCCAACACGTAAGAGCAGCTTTCACTCATAACTGCTGTAACCTAATGGGAACAGCTAATTTTACGAAGACAAGGTACAGGTACCAAATTCCTTTCATTTTGCCCTCTAACCATGGAACTTACATTTCCTCAAAAATCAGCTACTGCTCTATCCTGTCCTTGCACAGTGGCTTATTTTAAAAAGTAAATGGAAATGAAGTGCTTGACTGCACAACAGTGCTTTCTACAGGTAGAAGACCCCATTATGTGTAGTCAGTCAACTGGTTAAATGCAAGTGGAACCTTGCCTTGCTCCTTCAGCATCTATGTGCATACACAGAGATACAATGCATCGTATTCAGATTTACCTAAATAACCTGCTTTCTCTAGTTCTATTATGGAAGCAATTGTATGAGGCTTTTCCACTGCAGGCTTATTTTGGATTATTCAAAGCAATTTATCTCATCTTAAAAAAGAAACAGTAACTTTCTGTATCTGTACTTTTTGCTGATTTAGAATGACTCCAGACCATGAAGTTCAGTCCCTATTTTTAAGGGGCTCAATACCAATTTTGCCTGTGGGCTGGAAGACTATCTTCAGGGTGATAACATTGATATAAAACAGAATATAATTTCCCATTGTGAATAAGAATAAATGCATAAAAACATGTATTCCTGGCTAAGATGCTTTCCCATGCTCAAAGAAATGTTCCCATTCTACTGATTTCAAGAAAGGAAAAAAAAATCTCCTGACTTGACTGTCCTCAGTATCACTATGAGAAATGTAATATTCAAGGTGAACAGTGTGTGAAATACACTGAGCATTGGCCTATGTAATGTTATGTTTTCCACTGTCACCCAAGGCTTGAATGCCTTGGTTCATTATTCAAACTATTATTTGGTTTTAGTCCCATGAGGGTTAGAGAAAACTGTTAAAACAGACAGAAATTGAGGGACAAAGTTCTCACTCTATTGACCACAAATACACAACACATGAGAACTGTCACTGATTGCAGAAATTTGACAACCAGAAGAGTTTCTGCTGAGGATGACAATGAGGGGAAGGAGCACTAATTCAAACCCTCATGACAGAGTTATTAACAGAGTTCCCTGAAGTGCTTTCAAAAATATTTTTGCATTGACAGGAAGAGAAGTGAGACCACTTCATTTTTTTTTTTATTTTATTTTTTTTTGCATCTCTAGGGAGAAATTCTGCCAGTGTTAAAATTATTCCTTCACTAATTTCAACAGAACTCAATTTCTCATATATGTACTCCATTATAAACTGATCTCTTTTGTAGTTCTGGTATACTTGCATAAAATAATTTAACCGAGGCCAGACAGAGCACCAGCGGCTGAAAGGAGATGTGATTAGCGATGTAAGTTAAGAAGCTGACCAACCCCCCAGTATCCAAGGGTACTTTTGCGTTGTCAAGAGCTCTGAAAGCTCTGTCCCTAACCAGAACTATACCATGTGCAGTTATTTCCTGTGTGCAAGAGAAGGCTGTACAATACGACCATTTTCTCAAAAAAACAAACAAACATACAAACAAAAAAACCCAACCAACCAACCAACAAACCAAACAAAAAAAACCAATAGCACAGAACCCTAAAATCAGCCAGCACAACTTTCTACAAAGAAAAAAAAATCACCAAGGGCAGTTTTTATATGTCGTGTGTTATTCTTAGATGGTCCTAATTTATACCCACCTAAATCATTCCATTAAAAACATACGTATATTCCTACTGATCTGAGAAAATTAGGTGATGATTTAGGTGTCTTTTACTGACTTCATTGACAACTTTTTAAATAAGTACTCAGGTTTGAACACTGTCTTATTATAATTAAGCATGAGAAAAGAAATGATAAAAATGTTGACAAACACCTCATGATATGCAATTTAAACATATGCACAGTAAACTCAGAAAAAAGGGTCATGATTCTGCTTACTGAAAAAAAGGATCACATGCACTTCCAGGGACGTGGGAGTGAGTAAAAGGAGTGAACCACCTCTAAGTGAGCATCTATAGCAGTCGCTTGGGAAAACCATGCAGTTTTTATTGTCCAGCATGCATTCTTACTTAACACTGAGTTTTTGCATTTTTTTTTTTCCACACCTTTCTTTCCAAATTACAGCTAATGCACTCTCACAACTAAAATGACAGATACGGTTAGTTTCCAAAAGGATGAAAGTGGGAAAAAAATCAATTTGTTTTTCATATCTCCAACCCCTCTCCCATTTCTTATAAATAACAAGTACACTTTCAGTTTAAAGTCCATTAACTCTGCTTATTAGAAATTTTTGCAGGTATACTTATATCTTAGCAGTTCAATCCTAAAGGGACATATGCACAGGGTTATGGCACTTTCAGGTCATGCATGCTTAGCACAATAAGCAAAAAATTAGCTTGGTAAAGTCCATTCAGTTTAATGTAACTAGTAGGGCTAAATACCCTGAAAGCCATACTGAAAATCAATCTTTAGGTCTATGAACTGATTTAAAGACACGATTTTCGCAGAGCTAACTCTGCAGCCACTACTATGTGAAGGTTTGAGACACTCGTATACATCACAATTACGGCTGTATCATATCACAGAGTTTCAGAGGCACTACTCAGGTGTAGCTATAAAATGTTCCATGACCCTTTGTATTTTGCCAAGAATTGAGTCTGCAACTAAGCTGTGTGCCACGCTTACCCACCACAAAAATGCAATCTAAAGAATTAAATTAAATTAAATTTGGAATGGTAATAAAGTCACATTCTTGGTCAGTACCTTGAAATAATAAGTAGTCTTGCGGGCTAGGCAGAGCCAAAGCAGCTAGTATTATAAATTTTACTACTCTGCTGTAACAATGATAAATGATTTCACTAGTTTATGCTTCACCAGATCCAAGGTCACCAGATTCCTCTCAGTATAAGCAAGCTATGGATTGTTGTCACAATCATAAAGTGAGCTTAGAAACAAGCTACTCTGCCACATTTCATAGTACTGTGGCTATGCTTTGTACCAGCCATTGAACCGTCTTTCACAGTTATATATTCAACTTGGTCTCCAGCATTGCATACCACAGTGTGTTCAGACAGAGAGAAACTGAGCAAGTTAGATACAGCTTAATTCCCATACTTTTCGTCGAAAAACAAGGAATCTGAAGATTTGCCACTACAGAATAAACACTTCTAAAGGTGAAATTTCCAGAGGTATTTCAGAATCGAAATATGCAAAAAATCAATTGATAGGATTTTCAGAAGTGTCTAGAGCACTTCATCTACTAGCCATGGCTTCTTTTCTTATTGAGATCAGTGAGTTTGTACTGGGATGTTAACTTCTCTTTTTGATACACATTGTAAAATACCCAGTGCTTTCAGGGCAAGACCATTGTAGCTAGACAGATAAAGGTTGACATAAATAATTCTACTAGTCTGAAGTGAAGTTCAGATTGGCTTGTTTTCAAAACCATACAAGTTTCTTAATAGCCCATTATTCACATATATTTTACAATTCCTTTTAAATTACCATATAAGGCCTGATAGAGAAGCACTAAGATGAGACAAAGGAGCAGTCTTTACCAAGTCCATCCATTATGACAAAATTCACAGCAGTACCACCATGACCATACAAATTCATCATCATGAAATTCTGGTCATCCAACCCATAACAAACTTTATTCATACTTTAATCTTACATTTTTTCTCAGCTGGAAAGAGCAGTTGAAAATATACTGTGGAAATCAACTGGCAGTACCTGAATGAAATAAGATGAAATGAAATGAATGATGTGACCTAATAAATATTTTGTACCTATCTCTAGCTTCTGCCATCTAGTAGTTTTCAATAATAGGAAGGTTCTCCCTTCAGTGCTCAACTGCAACTGAACTTTTCTGTAGTGCTACAGTTCGGAAGCTTATTTTAGGGTACACAAATGACAGACAATGAAATATACAGTTTGGAATCACACAGTAGAAATGAAAAGAGGTAATGTATCAAGTGCTAGTTGGGATTCCTTTAGCTCTTGCTGAGATGGCTTCAGCAAAATAACTTCCCTCCAGAAACGTAACTCAAGAGTATGATCAACTGAATCTGAAATTATCTCCAAGGACTTATTCAGTCATCCTTAGTTGGAATCTTTAGATTCCTCTAGGATTTACATCACAAGCAATGTGTTCTGTCAGCAGATGTTTGGGACTCAACTTCAGCTGAAGAACCGAGAAGGTGTCTCCTGGTGAAACTATCTTAGGTTTATTGATTTAAATCAAAATCTGTAGAATTGCCCAAGGCATTCTTTTTTACTTGTTGGAGAAAAAATAGCACTTCTGCTTAACTACACACATTCTTACTTAACATGTTGTTTTGAAACAATGTACCTTAGAACTCATACAGATTTCCCAAATCAAAAAAAACATAAAGAAGGAGATACCTTGGTAAGCATCACTGTCTGAAAGAAAACAAGGCTGTCAAAATATAAATATGAAAAGCTCATCAATAACATCAACGCTACTCAAATTCCAAGCACACACAAAAATCTTCTCTATATGAAAATATAGTTCAGGATATATTGTCTTTATGTGATAAAGAAAAAAATAATTGGAAAGATATTACATTTCTGTACTTTCTGATTTATGCCATTAAATAAATAAAAAAAAAAAGTATGGAAATGATATGGAGAAAGTAGAGTGTGAATAAAGTAATTGGAGATGGTAATAGAGATGTAAAAGTTCTTTCACACAGCCAAATACATCAGTGGAAAATTGCCCCTGACAGTACATTTTCCAGTGTTTTGTCATGGCTAAGTTACAAGTGTTACATACAAATTCCAATTACTGAGAGGACACTCTTACTCTCCCATTCTGAGGCTATTGAAGAGAAACTGATTGCATTTAGCTTTTCAAAGTCAAAACACTTTACATAAACTTTGTAGTACCATTGAATATTTTAGATGTTTAGTACACAGCCAATTGAAATATAAATCTATCTTCAGCACTTAGAACACTATTTTCAGAGGTGACATTGGTTGCTCAAGACTGGTAATCTTCAATATGTTCTAATGTAAATTTAACCCTTTCTAGACACTTTAAGATTTCATATCATGTACAGCAGAAACTGATTCTATATTGGTTAATGGAAATGAAAAGCAAGCACTATGATCATGATATGGTTTTATCATTGCATTCATCTAATAATCAGGACAAAGATGGTAGTTTATATGCATTTTCAAGTTAAATTAGGAAAGTGACCATTCCTATATCTACATCTTTGATATTACAGTTTGAGCCCAAAGACATGAAGAAACTTGCTTTGAGAAAATAACTACTTTGTTGAAATCTTTCCTCTTTCATCCAAATGATCCTTATCCTGTTTAAAATTAATAAATCTTTGAAAGACAACTCTTATCGCTTTAATAATAATTTCCTTGCACTATACTCTTCATAATAAGGAGAAATTACATACAGCAAGTAGATGAAAGTAAAAATCTACAGATTAGACTTAAAATATATTACAGATGACTTCCTGTATGTCAGCATACTCTTTATTGTAAAGGCTCCTATCATTTCCATTGTGCTGATACAGACATTTTTTTAATGATAAATGGAAAGCTTTTAGAGAACTGTATGCAACGTCATGATTCTAGGTTCTCCATTGCCAATGGATATAAACCTCTATGTACGATTAAAATGACTCAATTGAAAAACCTACTACATTAAACAACTCAACTAAATTAACTAATTTCTCTCTTTCTGTGGATCCCAGTAAAGAATCACAACAGTTAGAATTTGCAACTTAACTGAAATAGAATTCTGATTCCTCAAAATAATTATGCCAGTATTTGGGTTGTTCTCTATGATTTCTAAAGCAGATGAAGAGAAAGATTAGGTATGGGTGGGTTAGAGGTAAGAACAATTACCTGATCCAGTTTCCAGTGGAACTCTGCAGGGCGAAACGTGTCAGCCTGATCAAAGTCTTTACGCAAAAGAAACACTAATCGGCAGTTGTGCACGTACAAGGCATAGTGATGTCGGTTCATCTCTGAAAGGAGGGAACAAGATCAGAACTCTGAACTATCATCAACACTTTTGTTTAGGTGAATGTCTTTCAAAGCAATATACACCCAAAGGACAAAAAAACAGCCAGTCCCCATCAACAGTCCCCTCAATAAGCTGTCAAATCACCAACCAATTCTCAGGATGGCACCAAATCCAGCTCATTATTTGTTTTTCAAACTTCTTTAACTGAGGAGAAATGGTAATATTCTACCAACTTTTTTATGCCCTTTGTCAAACATTTTGTCAATAGACAGACTCACCTGTCTTGTCAGAGTTGCAGAGAATAGTCTCTTTCTCAGCTCTTAATCCTGGGCTAGGTCCGTGTTTCATCCACAGACTTATGGTGAATTGATCAGTTAAATTCTTTGGGACTATTCCATCTGGAATTTTGGCTCCTTGCTTTCCATCAAATTTAAAAATTATGTCATTGTTATCCATGAGAAGCCCAGCTGTCCAATTAGTTGTTGCACTGGGAGATGGTAACAGGTCAATGGCACCTGAGGATGCTCCTGCAAATGATACATAATGAGAACACAATGAGAAACTAATAAAAGAGCTGTTCAAATGAATTTAGTATAGGTACAGGGCCTGATTCATGCATTCCTCTTTACCCTATCTTCACTTCCCAAATGGTCCTACTGCTTTCACTGTCAAATCACAAACATGCTAATAGCCAGCAAAACAACTCCGTAAGAGTTTGGTAGACTTGAGAGAGTCTTGGTAGTCTATATAGTCTATATTGTCTATGTAGTCTATATTGTCTATATAGTACTGCACAGAAACGGAAGAAATATTTTAAAGTTACTTTCTTAGAATTTTCTCATTATTTTATAAAATCCATTAATGTCATATCTTCAGTTATTCTGAGAAGTGCTAAGACTAAAACCAAGTTCACTACATCCGGATAAGGAGATTTCATATCTTCTCTCCCTGACAGCATGGAGATATGCAGTATATGGGAATGATATGTTGCCAAATTCAGTAGAGTGGGGATGAATGTAGAACATATATCCTAATGTCCAGTAGTCAGCCATAGATAGTGTTGGTATGAATATTAGTGCACACAGAGTATTCACCCTAAAACCAAAAATATCACTCTAATTCTGGCTTTTGTCAGGTACATGATGGTTGTAACTCCTTCTGTTCTTGCCTAATGATAGATATAAGATGTGCTCCTCACAACTCAGATTAGCTCCCCTACAGAAAGTAAATTATGAACAAGTGGTCCACAGCTACACTCATTTATGTGTTAAAATTATTATTTTTTTTTTTTTTTGGGGGGGGCCCCCCCGCCCGGGGCCACGGGAGGGGCAAAGAAACCAGAAATGGAAAACACTGTGGTACAAGATCTAATAGAACAGCACAGTACTTTAGAGCTCTGTATTTTTTTTTTACAGCTTAACTGTCAGGCACTTTTTATAAACATGTAATCAGGTATTCAGAGCCTTTACTTAGCCTGTGAAAGATAGCATTTAGCAGAAAGTATGCTTGCCAGAGTAAAAACAGAATCTGTGTATTCTTGTTAATGCTTTGGCAGGTAAGAATATGGTGAACAAACCCAAACTGAATTAAAAAATCCCATACTAGTATGAAATCTTAAACTCCCTCCAGTGTCCAAGGGAAGATCCCAACTTTCTGCAGGAGTGTAGAATGTTATTCCAAAAATGTTTTGGAACTGTATCCTATACATTTAAAAAAATACAATGATGATGTGAAAACATTCATATTCGGTAACTGAATTTCTTAGACAATAGTTCAAAATGTGTTCCTTTAAAATGAGGTTATTTTGAAGTGATAGTAATATCAAACTTAAAAGCTCCACATTTAGATTTTGAACACAAAGACAAATTTTAATTCTGAATAACACGCCACAGTGCATTGCTTAATACACAGATGTTATCAATGGAAAATCACTGAACTTGATTTTATCCAAACAGAAAAACTTCAATAAACTTATTTAAAAAAAAATAAAATGAAATAAAATTACTTGCACAGGTGTGGTGGTTTTACAAGTAAAAGCATAATTCTCTCAAGGAATTCCTTTTGCATTCATTTTAATATATATATATATAGTGATATTTATTCTGAATATGTTTTGCAGCTCAAATTGAGTTTTTCATACATTATTTTTTATTATTGTTGGATGACAAGGTGAAAAAATGCTTCCTAAAATGCTCTGAGGCAAAATACTAATAGCTCCTTGACTTTAAAATGTTTCAAGTGTAATTTAATCATTAAAACTGCCCACCTTTACTGTCAAAGTGACTACAAATCACTGGGTTATTGAAAGGCAGAGCTAAACCATCAGTCATATAAAAATATGAATTTTAATGCCTGTTGCTTAGCATCTGAACTCTCTTTATTTCCAACTGATAAATTAAGAAATGAGCATGGGATTTATAAACTGGATCCTCGATTATAGAGAGAATTTTGCATTTTATATGTCACTGAAGAATATATGTCTCTGATCATTCAATTCTGCACTCTCTACAATCATAAGATGATTCAATGATAGAAAAAAAAATGCAGGGTTTTCTTCCTTCTCAAAGAATTTATTTATCCAACCATTAGGTACAATAAGGTCATTTCTGGAAGAAAACTTATTTCCAGAAATAATTTAACCTGCTTTCATAAGATAACCTGTTCTCTCTACAGTAAGGATGGCAATAAATACCAAATACCAAAACGTAAACTTGTCCTGATCCAATTCTATTGTAAAGGTCACTTTCATTTATAACCTCTTTATCAAACTCCTATTAACAGTTTCTACCCTGCCCGTACTTCTCTGTGAAGATATGGTAACCTTGGAGAAAAAAATATTCTTTCATCAATGAGAACTCATCCCTCCCCCATTTATATAAGCTTTCTACATTCTGTTTTCTCAAGTGCTTAATATTCTATTCCTTCACAGATATGCTAAGTTCAAACTTGAAGTTCAGCAGTATTGTTAGACACTGCATCAGCCCACCAGCTCACATGTGCCTACAGCTACTACAATGGAACTGTCAAATCTGCAGAAATGGTTTTGACTATTCTGTTTTCCACCAGATTAGGCCTACATGTGGTACCACCACTGAACTGAAATTTGACTAGTTTGGGGAAACATCCAGTTTATTCTGGAGAAAAAGAGAGAAATTCAAAATTCTCTTTTCTACTCCTTAAGTGTTAGCAGATCAAAGTAGGTTAGTGCTATGTTAGTAGGGAGCTGCTCTGAATGATTATGCCATTTGCAGAACAGGTCTGTAACATGAATAAAACTATGTTCTTTTTGCTGCCATCACAAGTTCTTAGAAGTGGCAGAAGTACTTTAGCTATTACGTATTTATTTTTATTTAAAATGCTAACATTTTACTTACATGCCAGCATACAGCTGCCAAATGGGTTTTCTCCTGTTTTTCTAGGATCCCAATCAGTTGGATACAGAGATACAAGATTAAACTATGCAAGGTTAGTTTTTCAGGTTGAAAATATTTTATGAGAATTCTACTACTCTAATTCATCTTTACCTCACTTTCCCAATCTCCACAGGTAGTTGGTAATCATCACTGCAAACTACTTTCCCCTGGGATGGGCTCTCCATTTTAACAATTTCGGAACACTGGCTGAAAACTTTGATTTGCAAATTTTTTTCTTAAAGGTTAGTGTATTGATCTAATTATGTTTGAAACACTGTTGTGTGGGTATCAAAACAAACATAAGCCAGACAGCTGAGCATCCCAAAGCAAAAGTCACACATTTAAATGGGGGGAAAAAAATGCACATTTGCTATTGCAGAACAGATAGAAGCCATGAAAGATGTATTTTGGAGAAGAGGAGAATCTATGTTCCACACCTTCAGTGCTTCAGGTGAGGACTTTAAGAAAATGGGATTTTAGAGGAGGAGACAGAGGAGATTTCAAAAAGCAAAAGTATTTGACTTAATATATGTACATTGTTTTGCCACATGGATAACCCTTAAAGTCATAAAAATACAGCAGTACCTTCAAGTGTTTAATCTACCATTCAATATGAATTTCTATCTTTTAGACCAAGTTATCAAAAAGCAGGAAAAGGCAATAAAATAATTAGGAAGCCTTTCTCCATCAGGATGTCTCTTCTCTGAAATTCATGTGCTTCTTAAATATTTTTCCTTGCATGCTAGCCCGTAATGTGTCTTTACTTTTGTTTGCTTTTGTTCTGGCACAGTACTTAGCAGCAGAGCAGAAAGCAGAGTGAGGAAGACTAAAACACGAGACAGAGTACACAAGAAGAATAGAGCACCAGTTAGATATCAACAATCCTTTGATTTTCATTGCTATAATCAAAAATGAACCAGCTGAGATAAATCTGTGTATTGCATGCTTAGAGGTCACAATTGGCTCTTAATCTGGAAAAATATTATTGTTATATTGACTGAAAGCCATGTACATACCGCATAGTTTCTGCAGAGATTTTTCTGAGTACGTTTCACGATCACAGCCCTTCCCAATGTAATTGGTCTGCAATTCAATGGTTGCATGTATCGAGGAAACTGGTCCATCACATGTTTCTAGATGAATGCTGGGAAACAAAGGTATGCTGCCAGAACCAGGCTTGTACTCAATACGTTTGTTCCAGTCTGGAAAAAACACAAGAGATCCCAGAGTGATTAAAAATGTGAAAAGAATACAATTTTAAATTACATATTGCTCTCAAAGTCCCTGGCTAAGATAAAAATCAATTTTTTTTGAACTTGGCATCAGCAAGTTACTGTTCTAAAAAATTGTTTTTGCCCCTCTTTCTAGAAGAGCATCAAGGTCAATTAAGTAATATCGCTTAGTTACGCAAACACAGGCTACATATCCTGACATAGCTGCTAACAGGTGTC
The DNA here is from genome assembly GCF_011077185.1 of Oxyura jamaicensis. NCBI lineage: Eukaryota > Metazoa > Chordata > Aves > Anseriformes > Anatidae > Oxyura > Oxyura jamaicensis. The sequence continues at coordinate 6,845,251 of NC_048901.1, forward strand.
AGTCTGGGTCTCCAACGTCCGTGTCCCTGTGACAGCCTGCAAGCTTGTTTGTCCATGTCCTCATGACAGCCTACAAGCTAGGTCCACTGAGAGAAAGCTGTTGGCTCCACTAGTTTGGTAAAATTTAATAGTTTTTTCATAAAGAATAAATATCTCCAAGGACCTGGCTATATGCATAGGTCCTATGGGACTGTGTCCAAAAGCTAATATAACACATCTGTAGTGCCACCTCTTGTCTTCAGATATCTTCTTAATTTTGTAAAATATATGTGACTGCAAGCTACAGATGAAAAGACTACCCACGCTTTCAGCCAGCTCTGGTTAATCTGTGTTTATGCAGATGTCTTACAGCCCACAACATTCAAGCAACCACCTGCCCTAGGCAGCTGCCTGGACATGGCATGCATGACACTATGTTTCTCAACAGAAGCACTTAATTTTTAAATCCAACTAATTACAACCAGCTTCAGTGAAAACCCAAACAAATATCATCAGTTAAAACCATGAATTTCAGGTATCTTTCCTGTTCATGTTTTAGCTAGCTGTAGCCAACTTGCTATGAAATATAAATAAGAATGCTACATTAATACAGAGATATAAATAGCTAATTATTTTGAAGTCACAAAACTATATTCAGCTCTGTTACCTATGTGTACTTCGGTGTTAAAGTTTCTCTCTCTTTTTTTTTTTTTTTTTTGGTAAAAGAGGACTTCATAAATGGAAAAATTCTAGGTCCTGGCAGTCAAAGAAATCTCTTAAAGCAAATGTACAGAAACATTCTTTCTAAATACCACTGGAAGAAAAACTAATCCTATAGATATATCTAGTAGGTGAAGGAGTTAACTGACTTCATTTTCAGGAAGTTTGAAAAAGGGTGCTATCTAAATACCCCATCATCTTAAACTGGATTAAAAATTCACAAAAACATCTGAGAGTCCAGGCAAATGTTTTAAAATGCAGACCAATCTTTAGTCCAGAGTCCAGACAAAGAGGATGGGATGCTGACAGTCTGAATCTCAGAACTCGGACTCTCAGATTTTCTTTGTGATTTGTAATTCAAATGGTAATGACATAGCATTTTGTTCCCATGTGGAAGCTGAGACTTCATGGAGTATTACACCTAATTTTATTAAAATGTTTAGGTCATGTAAATCATTGACTAAAAGATAGGTGTGACTACTTCACTGCCTGTGCATACATCAGCTGAGTTACTATTTTAGTAGCAATTTTCAGGTAATAATATTCCATATAAAATTAGATTTGATGTGCAGTATTGTATACATTTGTCTGTAATTGTCAAATTAAATGGTTCCCATAAAATTTCAAGTAACATATAAGGTACATCATTATAATAACTAATTTCTTTCTCCTATCCATTCCAGAAACTCGAGGTTAACACCTTTCCAATCAAACAAGAGTAGATTTTTTTTCCAAATACATAAGATAAAAATAATTTGTGTTTTGAACAAATGCTAATGATATATGAATTATTGCTCCTACTCTCTTATTCACTATGTTAAAGCATTATAATCCTCTACCCAGGAAAAAAAAAAAGTAGTGTTTTATATGTACCTGAAACATTTCTGACTAGCTCAGCAGCTTTCAGGTTTTCAGCCACTTTCTTGCTTCTTGCAAATTAACTGACACTCAAGCAAAATATTCATTACTGTATGTGAGATATAACTGAATTATTAGCTGTAACATATCTATTTGAAAATGCACATAACTGCAGTTTTATGAAGAATGTCTTATATAAAATATGCTATATAAAATGCCACTACTGATACGGAAGAGTAACAGTAGACCTCTGTTTCTGCCACATGAATTCTTGGACTAGAAGAGGTGTTTCATTTCACAGTATTACCTTTCTACTTGGCAAAAGTGGTAATTTGTACCGAGAGATCATAAACCCTGAACATTCTAAATCACCTATGTTTTTCTCAGCTTCAAATTGTAAAACATTAGCTACACTTGAACTAATATCATTGTACATTGGTCCCCTGCAGCATTAGAGACTAATCCTCATCCTAAATCCCACTTGCACTCCTTTCACTGGAGGAAAGGGGCTTCAGTGTGGATTTAGGAAGTCAGCCAAGGATTCCTCCTCCATGCAGAAGGCATTCCCAGGCAGGCACAGAGTTACAGTAGAATATAATATTTGCAATAAGCTGTACAGTCCATAAGGTAGTTATAGCTGTGCTACAAAAAAGTGCCTTATTTATACAGAACCTGTCCCCATAGCATTTCAGCATCACATAGACGTTGAAGCTGAGGCCAGCACTCTATATCTCAGCATTAGTGAAGTCAGTAAGAAGCTGACAAATGAGTATTCAGAGGTGGGTAAAGGATGATGTGAGGAGCAATACTGGTTCTATGTTGGAGTGAAACTTGCAGAGACTGGACCACATCTCTCCCAACATGTCAACCCAAATCTGACGGGCTCCTACAGAACTTCACATTCAGGGAATGTTGACAGTCCACCTAATATTTTTATCTGCAGACATTTGTTGTGAGACAGTAATATGTGATCTAAAGATATGCTACTCATGGTATCTTTGTGCAGAGATTCTGAAAATGAGTGTATTCTTCAGGATAATTTTTTTTTTGACTACATGGTACCAGCACTTTTCCTTTAAGTAATTCACAGAAACTAGCACTAAGATGCTGTGGAAGCTCTTAGAGCCTTATTAAGATCATATAAGCACTGTAAGGCTTTATTTTTTATTTATTTATTTTTAGGCTTTGCTTTTTACAGCAATCTAAATATGCTGACTTGGATTTTATTTGCGATAGCATTAGTGGGTTCTCAAAACATAGCATAGTCAGGCACCTACTATGAAGAAGAGAAAGGATTCATTGAAGTATAACCTAAACCTTGGTTTGCCATTAATAACAGTTTATACATTCAGGGACTTGATCCATTGGCATAAAACACAGGGCTGTTTCTCAAACTCCTGACATCTGGCACAGATTTTTCTAAAATAAAATTATCACTACCTAGTCAAGATATCAACATATTAAATGTTGTTTCTTTTAAATAATTGAATCAAATACACAGCACACATCAGTTAACCAATAACACTCCTCCCTCGCATCTGAGCATGTGGTACCAGATCTGCTATTGTTCTGCTATGCACATTTCAACTGATGTATTGCAGGCTTCCTTAAGGAATAATGTAAATGTATAGCTTTTGTGGGGTCATAAATCAGAAGCACAATGCATTGTTCTTCCTTTTCCAGTTTCAAACTGCTAGGCAATGCTTTGTACTTGATTTTCCATTTCAAAGTAAAGATAAGGATTTTTTTTTTCTTTCTTTTTAGCAAAACAAACATGGATAACAGTTCCCATGTAGTTTCCCTTGGATGGCATTTTCTCTGTATTTATATATACACATATACGTGCATATGCATATATACACATATGAAACGTGCCAATTAAAAAAAAAATCCAAGGATTTTCTTTTCCTATTTGGAAAAAAAATAAAGACACACAAAGCAATCATCTTATCTGTCCTACTTCCGGATTAACCCTCCTCAAAACTTCTGAAAGAGGAATTTTTTTACTTGTAAAACAGGAAATTTCAGCCTTGTAAAAGATTTTTCAAGAAATTCTGAATGCTGTTTCCCGGCACAGATTACAGGTGAACAAAATTGTGTTAACGTTGAACATTATCATTTTAATTGTAAACATATCGTTAGCTTTAAAACAGATCAACTGCTATGTTTTGTCATTGCAGAAGAAAATTTAGAAAAAAGACCGATTGTGAATACATGCTTGTCCCTTTCTTAAATAACTTCCTTTCTGTGAAGATCCTGAACTACTGAACTAACCAGGTCTGTTCAGGCTAAGCAGTTTCCCATTCATGAAATCAATCATTATATGTAATATGAGTGAATTTGGTAGGTTGTCATCTAGTTAATTAGCCAGAAATCAGCTAGTAAACATCAGCAGAATACTATTTCCAGGATCCATCAATGTCACAGTGTTTTCATTCCCTGAAAACCATTTGCTAAATTTTAAAGGGCCAGACAGTCAGACAGACAGACAGAACTGCTTTCTCTCTTGGGAATAAAGTAGACAGCTTTGCAAGGGCTGCCACAGCTCCTGTAACTGCTTCCACACATATTGTGCTAGGAAAGTCTGGCAGAAATTATGCCAAATGAAAGCAAGATTTAATTATCAGCTAGGACCATGCTTCACATGCTAGAAAAGTGACAAAACTACCTTGAAGAAGCTCTAGGAAAATCTGGTAGAAAAAGACATGTTTAGAAGGCACTGAATTTTTGATTAATGGTATTTTCTACTGTTGTTATAAATGTGCATATAATATACATATGTACATATATAAGAATAAATATATATGAGTAAGTATATACATACACTGGCATACATATGTATGAACACATAAAACCAAGACTGCAAAATAAACTTTAAAGTTCTGTTACTCATCCAGCACCATTAGTGCTGTCAGAATAATAATAATAATAAAAAACTAATAAACAAATCTAGGTTTTACAGCTAATATACAAGCTAGCAACATATAAATGACCAGACCACTAAATCTGATGCCACATACAAATTTATGGATGTTAAATATGATGAGTGACCTGTTAGAGAAATGATAATCAGAAAGTCTGACCTAGTTAAAGCATCTCCATAGCTAAAGTAAGACTGAAACTAACTTCCATGGTGCTAAGGCACCACTGTTTGCTAAGAGATTTGAGTACAGAACTCATATACGTAAGTAAACAACTATATATGCCCTATCTTTCTGCAACATGCTGATTTTTATTTTTTATTTTTAAACAAAGCGAAAGAGACAGAACTTTGAACTACTGCAGCAGTAAAATTTGTTCTTGCAGGAATCAGTAAACCACAGTGTAATAACTGTTGTGTCTGAACTGGAGATACATGGAGATACTGTTGAGTGATAAAATAAAAAATCCTGATGGTGGGGACTTAACATAGCCAAATAATCATATGAGAAAGTAAACACAGGAAAAACAGCAAAGGTTAAACTATTATTTGGTGTGAGATCGCATTTGAATAATAATAGGTATCTGCTGCAACAACCCAGTTGTTGGGGTCCAAAGTCTACTAATAAGCCCTAATGAATCATAGAATATCCCGAGTTGGAGGGAACCCACAAGGATCATCAGGTCCAACTCCTGGCACCACACAGGTCTACCCAAAATTTTAGACCATGTGACTAAGTGCACAGTCCAATCTCTTAAATTCAGACAGGCTTGGTGCAGTGACTACTTCACTGGGGAGCCTGCTCCAGCGCGCAACCACCCTCTCGATGAAGAACCTCTTCCTGATGTCCAGTCTAAACATCTCCTGCCTCAGCTTAACCCTGTTCCCGCGGATCCTATCAGTGATGTTTATGGAGAATAGGTCAGCGCCTGCCTCTCCACTCCCCCTCGCGAGGAAGTTGTAGACCATGATGAGGTCTCCCCTCAGCCTCCTCTTCTCTAGGCTGAACAGGCCAAGTGACCTCTGCCGCTCCTCATACGTCTTCCCCTCCAGGCCCTTCACCATCTTCGTCACTCTCCTCTGGACACTCTCCAACAGTTTCATGTCCATTTTGTGCTGTGGTGCCCAGAACTGCGCACAGTACTCGAGGTGAGGCCGCACCAGTGCAGAGTAGAGCAGGACAATCACTTCCCTCGACCAACTAGCAATGCCATGCTTGATGCACCCCAGGATACGGTTGGCCCTCCTGGCTGCCAGGGTACACTGCTGGCTCATATTCAGCTTGCTTGTCAACCACAACCCCCAGATCCCTCTCTGCGGGGCTGCTCTCCAGCATCTCATCGCCCAGTCTGTATGCGTAGCCAGGGTTGCCCCGTCCCAGGTGCAGGACCCGGCACTTACTTTTGTTAAACTTCATGTGCTTGGTGATCGCCCAGCTCTCCAACCTGTCCAGATCTCTCTGCAAGGCCTTTCCACCCTCATCCGAGTCCACAACTCCTCCAAGTTTGGTGTCATTGGCAAATTTGTTCAAAACACCTTCTAGTCCTACATCCAAATCGTTTATAAAAACATTGAAGAGAACTGCCCCTAAAATGGAGCCTTGAGGGACCACACTAGTGACCATCCACCAGCCTGATGTGGCCCTGTTTACCACAACCCTTTGGGTCCTTCCCATCAGCCAATTGCTCACCCATCGGATGATGTTTTTGTTAAGCGGTATGCTGGACATTTTGTCCAGTAGGATCCTATGGGAAACCATGTCAAAAGCCTTGCTGAAGTCCAAAAAGATCACATCAGCTGGTTTCCCGTGGTCGACTACACGGGTGATCTTATCATAAAAGGCAATCAGATTTGTTAGGCAGGACCTACCCCTCCTGAACCCATGTTGGCTGGGACCAATGACTGCATTGTCCCCCAGGTGCGCTTCAAAAACTTCTAGGATCATCTTCTCCATAATTTTACCAGGCACTGACGTGAGACTGACAGGCCTGTAGTTGCCAGGGTCTTCTTTCTTGCCCTTCTTGAAAATTGGCACAACATTTGCCAGCTTCCAGTCTACCGGGACCTCTTCAGATTCCCAAGATCATTGAAAAATAATTGAGAGAGGTCCCGCAATGACGTCAGCCAGCTCTTTAAGCACCCTGAGATGAATCCCATCCAGAACCATGGACTTGTATGGATCCAGGTGGAGCAGCAAATCCCCCACACGTTCAGGGTCAGTTGGGAGTTTGTCATTCCCACCGTCACGGTCCTCCAGCTCAGGGCACTCTGGGTCCCAAAGCCCATCATCAGCATTGAAGACAGAGGTGAAGGCATTAAATGTCTCTGCTTTGCCTGTGTCTGTCTGTGAGAAGACCTTCCCCATCAAGCAGCAGACCTATGTTTTCTTCGGTTCTCCTTTTTCTGTTCACATATTAAAAAAAAAAAAAACATTTTTTTATTGTCTCCCACAGACATGGCCAGCTTCAACTCTAGTTGGGCCTCCATAAGACTCACCTGGGGTTTCCACTAACACCCATGGGCTCTGGAGCTTAAACAGACTTAAGGTAAGCCCCGAGCCTTCAGTCCTAGCCCAGACATACCCATAACCTGGCCAAGGATGTCCTTCATCCAGCTGTTGGCCCATGGGCTGACTTCCTGACTTGGCCTCAGCCTGACCTCATGGCTGTGGATGTGCACAGTGATCAGAGATCTGATCCTAATCCTGACCTATGGATTGACTTCCTGGGACTTGCCTCCTCAACATGAACTTGCCTGAGGATCTGCGCTCTTGGTTGAACCTGGCTTCCACCTCTGGGTCTGTGCTGTTCACCTCACCTGGCTGATGTGGGGCTGGCCCTAGCTGGTGAAGGCTCTGCTGGCTCTGTTACTACCATTAGCTCCTGGTTTGCCTTTCCTTAGGGAGTAACCCTCCTCCGGATGCTCCTTGACACCAGGTTTAGATGTGGTTAGAGACTTCTAATGTTTTCAGAAGGACAAGCTACCAGAAATTGATGTAATTATGGCAAGAGGCTGCTTCCTAGCCTTGGAGAACAAAGGCTGTAACTAGAATTTGGATCTTCATATTCCAAGGACCTTCGCTACTGAACAGCATGCAAGATTGTTCTCTTATGTTCTCAAATTCCAGAAGACAGACTGAAAGACTACATGGACTAGTCACTGAAATCAAATGAACTGGGGATGTAAAAACGTGTGTGGCACGTTTATTAAGACCATGATGCAAAGACTATTTAGAAGTAGTAACATGAAGAGGAAATAAAACATAGGGAAAAGCCTCAAACCTAGAAACCTAGCTGAGTATTTTCTAGTGCTTTCTCTCCTGAGTAGAGAAAACACAACAATGGACATATCAGCAACATCTTAGAAGTAAGAAATCTCTACATGAAATGAGAATCGCCACAGTGAAGCTCATGGAGAACTTGCAATGAGAAGTGTCCCTCTGTTCCTTCTCCCCATCCCCAATAAAGAAGCACAACTTTTTTTTTAGAGTCATCAGTGTAGAAAAGTGAACAAAGGAAGTGAACTTCCAAAGAGATATATGGACATAAGAATCTAGAAATATGTCTAAAATGAATGGTTTCTGTTGTATCTTAAGATGGAGAAGGCAGGCCTTAGTATTTCAATTGCAATATGCACAAATTCTATAGAGAGCAACAGTGGGTTACTCTAGAAAAAGTAGAGCTTGTGGTACACAGGGAAGTAACTAGTAAGGATTCTTGTGAATCCTCCATGGGATTATTTCTATTCCCGATCTTCACACAAAACCAAGACTATTAATTACTTTTGTTAATGATGAAACTGGAAGGTAATCTTACACTGGAAGTCAATACAGAAACAAGATATCCAAAGCACAGAATAAGACCTTGAGAACTGGTGTTATAGAAATAGTTATATCCACTTTGTGGTTATAACACAAAGTGCCAGTTCATTCTCAGGAACTTCTTCAGTGAACTGGTGTCACCACTAAAGAATGAGACATGGGAAAAGAGCTGATTCCACAAAGTTAACAGCATGCCCATAAAACACCAGTCTGATATAGCCAGGCAAAATAAATAAATAAATAAATAAATAAATTCTGATTATATATCACAATGCCTTTCTAGGAAAAGGCCATGGTAAAATAAACATGAAAACCCCTATCTGGAACGTTCATGAAAGATGTATTTAGCTGTAATCTGTATAGAGAATTAGCTGAGAAAAGCTGTTTCTGTCTTCAAAGTGAGATTGAAATACACATGATGGCTTTCTCTTAAGTATGTCTGGTAAGCAAACAGAGCATGAACAATGATGATAGAAGTACTGTAAATGAGTATAAACTTATGGAAATTCTGAGCCCGCAAACTAGAGGTACTAACCAATTCAATTAATTTTTAAGTGCCAGAAATAGGTAAGACTGAGTATTCCACTACATAGAGTGATTCAAGTTAACAGCTCAATATGCGCATTTCATTCTGATTACCCAGGTTTAAGGACATATGGCTAATGCATGCACAGCAGCTACAAGACTAGAGTGGCATCAAGCAGTAACTTTTATTCAAAAAAAAAAAAAAGGCAAATATCTAATAAATATTAAGACAGCAAAAGCATTGCATTTTAAACTGCTAGGTATGTGCACAACAAGAATGGAAGTAAATTTACATTTACTACAGAAAATATTTGGGTCTTTGAAATTGTTCCTAAGGACTAGGAATATTATTCTCGTGTGTGGTTTCTGTACTTGACCAAACCCCTCCCTATCCCTCACAATAACCAATTGCGTTAGTAATCATCTTTACCCTTGTTAAGAGCAAATGCAGAGGCAGTTTTGCTTTTTCTCTGTAATTGGGTTTTACTAGAAAGCCTATGTGAATACCATTTTAAAAATCACTCAGTGCCTTCTGCAAGTATTCTATGAAGTATGTGGATTCACAAGTGATCTAAGATCGCTCCACTACTAAAAGAGAAGCAGCCCTTCTCTGAACAAAGAAGACTATATTTCAGCAGGAGAAGCAAGCTGTGAACTTTTTGTGGTCTCTGACTAGTCAACATGAAAGAGGTGGTAGGAATGTGCCTTTTGGTGGTGGCAAAGCCCTACATCACTTTAATGAGTCCTACATGCCTTAAAAAGGAATGGGCAATATATTTATAAAAACATCTAACAAGAGTAGTTAATGTGTCAATTTATTAGGTAGATAGAAATTTTCAGCTTCCTTAGAACACCAATATCATTTTGGAATAGTCTGCTCAGAATGGCCCGATGTGAGTTTGGGTCAGGTTTATTTCTAAAAGAGCTGGTAATTTACCAAAAATGCCTGTGTGAGAATGGTTGTTGATGGTAGATTATTGTTCATTTTCAAAGACTAGGGAAGTAGATGCTAGACTGTTGCAGTTTAATCTGGCTGGCAGCTAAGCACCACACAGCCCTTTGCTCACCCTCCTCCCTCTTTCTCTGGGATGGGGGAGAGAATCAGAAAAAAATGAAAGCCTGTGGGTTGAGATAAAGACAGTTTATTAGGACAGAAAACAAAGGAAAATAATAATGATAATAGTACTACTACTAATAAATAGTGTGTACAAAACAAGTGATGCACAATGCAATTGCTCACCACCTGCTAACCGATGCCCAGCCTATTCCCAAGTAGCCAGTCCCCCCACCCTGGCCAGCCCTCCCATATTAGTTGTTCAGCATGACACCTTGAATCCAATTAGAATTGTTCTCTGTCAAAGGGAAAATTGTTTAAAAGATGGCACCTAGGCCTACTGAGTCTTATTTGCTCTGCTATACGTTCTTGTCATATGGACTTGTCCTCTAGAAACAGGAATCATTTTTTATGTTGTTCTGCGTACACCAAGTCTTCGCTGTCTCACCCTTCTGCAGTGGAGGTTATTTGAAGGGCATCTTTGATGGCACTAAAACTTCGAACATATCATTTATTAGACCATCTCTATTCATGATATTCATGCAAAGAATTGCACAGTGTTTCAGATTACTAAAGCCAATAACTTTTAAGAACTGCCACTGTTATAGAAGTGAATTTCCAAGTATTTATTTGCTCAAGCTAACACTGAAGAACAAGAAAAAAATCATATTTTGTCAAGTTTTATATTATAGCCAAAGGCTCAGAATATTTCTCTTCTGTCAAGCAAAACACTATTGTACCTTTCCTAGTCATCCAGTCTTCAAATATATCATTATTGCAAAGATGATGCTAGCTGCCTCTTTGTGGAGAAGTCAGAAAGTGACAGACACAGGGAAGTAAGAACACTGCAAGTGTAAGTACTCTCTAAGTACTGGAAATACTAGAGGTTTTGTTTGTTTGTTTTGTTTTTTTCTAGTGACAGGTAATTTTTACAGATATTGGTTCAAAGTGAAAAACACCACCACCTGTGCAACTATCTTCACCTTTAAAAATAAGTAGGCATAAAAAGTTCTCTAAAAGCAATGTACAAATTTCTGGAAGTATTATGTTGCATCTTTCAAATTATAATTAATGATGTGATGATTAAGAACTATGTCATATACCCAACTGTTTACTTAAGGACCTTATACCCTGAGTAGGCAAGTACCGTCCACTTGCACTGTGTAATTCAACATGGAGACATGCCAGGGAAATGAAGCAGGCATCTTTCTGACAGATAAAAAAGTACAATTCAACAAGCATGGAATAAGCTACAGCCGAACCTATCTGATATTTATGCCCTGCCTATGATAAACTTTAAGACATCATAAAACTTTGCCAGAACAGTAGGAAGAAGGACTGTTTGTGTCAAATTGCCACAGAAATAAAAAGTCTAAATTCAAGCACAATGAAAGCCCAAATTCAATCAGCTTTAGACAAGCTGCTTGAAACTTTATCATGTATTGCATTTTTTTAAGAGATGATGCTCCCTGTTTGCTGTTTTCCCTCAGGTTTTTTTCCTTTTATTTTTTTTTTTTTTTTTTTTTTTTACCTTTTTAACCCAAACAGGATGAGCAGTCTATTTTCCTACCATCCCACATTAAAAATTACAGCCTAGCACCCCGTACATTAAATAGCTGAAAGTTTGTCTAACAAACAGCCAACATACAGCTGACTTCTAGGAAAGTATAATTTTTGTATGCATAAAATAAGAGCTCCATTTCAACTTTAGCATTATAAAACCTTAAATAGCTTGCAAACACTCCAGATAATTGAGGATAAAGCATAACAAAAATGAAAAACCTTATGTGAGTTTGTATTACTTTTATTGGCTACCTGGTACCTATACGTACCTAATGGGACCATCAATAACCATCTATACTATATTTGATACTGGAACTATGAAATAAGTATGACAATAGAGGGCAATATGAATGTATCATTAGTGAGGTCTCCCTGCAAAAATTATCCAGTTAATAAAATAATCAAGTGGAAATAATGTGGAAACTACAAATCAACAACTGCACCCATTCTAATACAAATTCCAACCCAGAATGTGTATTTCATTCATTTGCAATGACTCCATAAAGTAGGAACAGAACATTTCCATAGTGTAAAGATACTGTACTGGTTTTATAGCATAAGTCACAAGTTTTTGAACAATAAGATCAGTTTAAGATATGCAAATAAGTTTTATATATATGTATTTTTTAATAAAAATGCTTTTCAAAATATTTGGGGGGTGTAGGCAGCTAATACATTCATGATAAATTAAAATGTTGTTTTAAATGAAGACTCTGAAAATGAAATTATATTATAGTTTTATGCCAGTGTGAAATCCTCTAGACATAGGGGTGCCTCACTTTACAAAGAAGATGCCTTTTTTTTCTTAGTGTTTGTTCAACAAATTTGCCTTCATGGGTAACAGCCAAACTGAATTTTTCCTTCTCATTTGTTCTCTTTAAAAATTACAATTTTGAAGCTCAGGTTAGTCCCAGATGACATCTGTATCATAAACCCATATATATATATATTCCTACTGAAATTTCTCAATACAAAGACAGTAATCTGGATAAAACATGCCTTTCATACCTACTGCTGGTTGAGCATGCCTTGACTCATGCATTTGTGCATGCATATGGAAGACATTTCCATATTGGAACAATATAATCTGAAATCCTCTGGTCCAGACAGGAAAAGTACCTTGTCATGGTGGCTCCAAAAGGTTTATTTAAAGGAGCAGTAGGAGAAAAGCAAACCAGAAACATTTTTTTAACCTTTCTGTATATTCAGCCTTCTTTGTGTTTGATTTTTGGTTCTGACTAAAGAAACACTGCAAATCTAACCAACTATGGGATTGTTATGCACATTTTTAACAGGCTCAGAATAAAGCAAGCAAAAGAAATAGCAACAGTTTTCTATACCATTGCAATAAGCACCATAGCTTCTTAGTGTGTGTGTGAGGGGGAAAAACGGCAAAGGAAATTTACCAAAAAAGAAAAATAACTTTACAATATATGAACTATTAAACCTTACCTTGCCAGCCCGGTTTGCACACTGGTTTTACATTAACTTGTACTAAGACATCTTCTCTTGCATGTTTTTGCCCACAGTCAAAAGCTGTTACCATTATCTCGTACTGATGCTGTTTATCATAGTTCAGCTTCTCAGTGTTTCTGATGTTACCTATAGAATCAATACAAGACAACATTCAGCAATTCTTGGCGAAGCATGTACAGATTATAAGAGTTGATTAACCATGAATGTTATGTAATCTGAAAGCTCTTTGGAGCACATAGGACATTCACAGGCAGGACAAGGAGTGGGTAGTATTTTCTTTCTATCCAGCAGACAAATAAATAAGTTATTAGGCAAACTATAACATTCTTTCCTAATGCTAAGGATTTACATGGGCATATTTGAATTAGATCACATCTGCTCAACAACATTTTCTGAAGACTAGACTATTTAATAGTTCCATTTTTGCATTTACAGTATGAGTAGATGCAACCTTATTTTCCACATCTTCCCAGGATACACTGCCTTAACGTGGCAACTGCACTTGCACTCCTGAGCTGCATTGTTGAATATATTTCCAGCCTAAGTATATTTCCTCCCTAAAGTTGTTACCCTTTAAGTCAGAGATATTTTTAGTCCTTTAACCCCTTTCCCTGGGTCTTAAAAATAAGGTGCAGAATCACCGTCTACATAATGCTCAGCAGTATTTGATATGAAAGCACTGAGCTACCACATGGAAAACAGAACTCAGCAACAACAAATTATCTGCTGAACCTGACTTATGTATGAAGGTGACAAATCACCTGTTTTAGGATCAGAGAAATAACTTTCACAAGGAAGTGTCTTTCTCGAAGTATTTCTCCAGGATTGGAAGACTACTGTACACCCGTATGTTCATGTAATTAACAAGTTCAGCATTTTAATTAAGTTCATTTCTACTGAAATGCACTTACTGTTCAAACCAAAATTTGAGACTGTTTAGAGTATGTCGCATGCTTGCACTGGACTGCTATACCATCTCTCTGAATGCTTACTCTGAACCAATGCTCCACTAAACTGCTTTTAAGTACAGATGTGCAAAGTCAGTTGGGCCAAATCTGGAGTGAGTGGCACCCAGATCTTCAAACTGAGTAAAATACCGTGGTCTGATCAAAGTTATGTCATTGACACTGCTTTCTTTTTCATCTAAATGAATACAGGCTGGACAGTTGGGCAGAGAGGAACCTCATGAGGTTCAACAAGGGCAAGTGCAGGGTCATGCAGAGGGGGAGGAATAACCCCAGACACCAGTACAAGTTGGCAGCTGACCTGCTGGAGAGCAGCTCTGCGGAGAGGGACCTGTTGCTCATGGCTGACAGCAAGTTAAGCTTGAGCCAGCAGTATGCCCTTGTGGCCAAGAAGGCCAATGGATCCTAGGCTGCATCAGGAGGAGTGTGGGCAGCAGGTCAAGAGAGGTGATCCTGCCCCTCTGCTCAGCACTGTTGAGGCCACATCTAGACAGGGCAAAGAGGGGGGAAAGCCCTATCACCATTTCTATATCTCAGATGGAGAAGCAGAAAGTCCAGATGAAGGACAGCATGGAAACAGTACTATATCCTATAGCTTCCTTAATTCTCTTTCACAGGCACCTTGCCAGGCATTCCTAAGTCTGACATGAATCTTCCCAACACAAATCCAACTGCAGAAATGGTATCAACTACTTAATTATTTTTGAGTTAGTAATTAGCAAAACAACAGAAAACCAATCTACCCATTTTACTGTCTTGAGTTGCTTCATTAGTACCTGCTTAAAAGGATTTGGTGAAAAACTGATGCTGGCACTATGTACTATTCACTTAGGATCTGCCTAGTTGTTCATTCTGCATTTTATTTTACATGAATCTTTTTTACTTTCCCGTTTGGTTCTCCTTGGCATTATTTTAGTCTACAATCTCACAATTTTTTTCTCACAATCATCAGAGAGAACTCAAGAAACCAAAGTTGGCAAAGTTGACATTAGCAGACTGCTAGAATTTGTTTGGCCCATTAGCTGTCCCCTAAGATTTAGAAATCATACAATGTATTTACATTTCATTAAATCTATCTTCCAAGATTTGCACTTCATTATGGTCTTTTAAGATTTGGTCTCCAAAGATTCTGACTATTAGGTGTTATTCTGGAAGGTCATTTGGATGTCTCGTATATTCTACTGAATAGTTTATTGATTTCCTAATTATTCAATTTTTCTGTTACCTCTGATACTTTATGCTACTTTATTTTACATTTTAATCAATATGATTAAAAAGTAGATGGACAATGAGTACTATAAATACAGACTAATTAATGTTTTAGAGATGACAGACTGAAAATTCCTATTTGCATCTCATCCACAAATAAAAAGGTAATCAATAAAAGAGGAAATTTTAATGGGAGAAGTAAGTACTTCTCTACACAGTTCACAATTACCCTGTAAATTTAATTTTCTTCAGTCTTTCTAAATCTCTGCCTTTTCCTGGAAATAGCCAGAGCTATAACAGATTTAAAAACAAAACAGAAACAGGTAAGCAACAACAGAAATATAAATATTTCCATATGAGGGACACATCTGCACTTCTATTTCTTCACGGTCAGTCTGGGGGACAGTTTGATGCAGACCTCCCTATTTTATGAGTGTCTTTTATCTTATTTCAGAGCAGTTACAAGAACAGGGGAAAGACTTGACTAGTTTAAAAATTCAATTCCCTTTTGAATTTCCTGCTTACTTCCTGTAAGTATAGGAACTATAAAACAATCTCCTAACCCTTACAAGAGACTAGGACAAGTGCTGCTGCATAAATGGCTTCTTTCTTCAGCCTGCTCGCAGGAGCAACAGTTCAACAGCCTCAGCTGCCAAGAGCCAGCAAGAACTGTACCTGAGCATTCGTCAAGTGGAGGATTAGAACGACTTCTCAGAAGTGTGCACTTTTCAATGATAATAGAGAGAAACTGGTTTAACAAACAAACAAGAGCCACATGTAAATACTTATAAATTTTCAGGTTTCTGATAATACCAGATTTGCAAGGCTCCTGACACAGATCTCAGCATTGTAAAGGTGACCTTGAGAGACTCTGCCCAAGTCTGCTTTCAAAAAATATCTTTCAAAAGATACATTATTTGACAGAACCTGTACTGGCTGGAAAGTAACTCATATAGAGCAATCTGAATATGTATTTCTAAATGTTTCCCAGTGGTGGACAAGCATCCTTATACCCATTTTAAAGATGAGGAAGCTAAGTAATAAATAGATATCAAACATTCTCCAAGATCAGAGAGCAGGTCAGAGCCGTAAGAGTATGTGTGTCTATATCTGAATTCTCTAACCATTTGACCATGTCCCTTGACAAGGCAGAAAATATATGAAAATGTTGTTCTGCTGGCATTACAAATACATCCAGGAAATGTGCACTGCTGTTACTTGAAAAAAAGCCTAGGCAATATGGATAGGATGGCCTAGACAATATGGATAGGATGATAACTGAACTGATGATGGGAATTCTCTGCTAAGACAACTAGACAGAACTGTATGTAAAAGTCTCTTAAAGCATATTGTATCTTATACCCTTAGTCCTAGTTCTCTGCATAGCGAAGCATAGATTTGTCCTTTGCTATTGCATGATTGTATTCTACAACCAAGAGTTTATTACCTTGCACGTTATGCTGACGTTATACAAAAGGGTCAGTTTTGTGAGTACTGTGCTTTCTTTACACAACATAATTTTATTCACATGCAATGCAGCAAAGTTGCCAAATGTAAATGGGAAACTTTATGTTACCTAGCTTTAAGTGCATAACCTACTAAGGTCTACAAGATCTACACTGGAGCTGAATGCTGCTTTCTGTGGCCACTAATTCACACTTTGAACAGTTTGGTGATGTGACGTAGACTGTGCACTGCTGCAGTCCAAAGGGTTCTCTCTTCCTTTCTGCAAATGCTGCCCAATGCGCAATGTAATTTTTCAAGACAACAAAAACACTCACTGGATTGATCTAGAAACAAGAATTAATTTTTGCCTAAAAAGGCAATAACGTGCCAAAAAGCAAAAGCTGATGAATAGCATGTTCATCTTTTTCAAAGTCTGCGTTAATGGTTGTTTTCTTAGGTAGGTGATGAAAAAAAAAATCCCACCATCTGGAACTGATAATGGCATATTTTCATTACCTCCCGCCCCCTACTTATGGGGCTCTCTGCAATATTTAGGTTTGATTTGAAGCATCTGATCAAATACTAATTCTGGGAAATGAAATTCTACATCTATATTACTGGAAAGTGAGAAAAACAATCAATTCCAAATGACACAATGACATGACTTTCACTAAAAGAAAGACCCTAGATTTCTTTTTTCATGATGGTTGAAAAACTATAAACAAAATCCTAATTAGCACAGCATTAGCAGCCACAGTCCCAAGCATCTCATACATCTATTTTAATACATCCCATAGGTAACAAAAATGGGAACAATGCCAAAGAAAAAAATCAGAGAAGGTTCGTATCTGCTGGCACAGAGGGGTATCTGAGCAGTGATGTGTTGGAACTAGGCAACATATTTCTGTCGCAAAATAAAAGTGCAACCATCTATTCTCTGTCTCCAATCCCAGTGGTTTTAAGCAATTACCATTATCTAAAAAAATTGCAAATTAGACTGCAATTAGTGTTGATTGTGGCAGCAGTGTTCTTTTAGTGAACAAATAGATCAAAAAGTTATTAATTGAATTAAAGACCAAGAAACTGCACAGTTTTACAACCTCATTCCAATTATTCACTTTTATTCGCTGCAGGTTTTAAAGTCATCTTTAAGTCAATTTCTCATTGCCTTTGCTGGAAAGCAGGTCACAAGCACATAGGGACAAATATGTAATCAAAAACTCCTGACACTTCACATGCTTTTGATCATACCTCCAAGTGAAAGGAAGCCATAATCACTCATGAGCCACCTGCACTGTGTGGTAACAGTTGAAAAGGCATAAACAATTGGAATGTCTGTTCCATATCATACTCATCTCTGTCTTTTACTTAACTATAATAAGACACAACCCTGTTTATGAAACCTCCTAAAATTCTTGTAACTAACCCCATACTGCAGAGTACCTTGGACCTTTGGAAAGAGAAGGGTTTCAAACAGAAACGTGGAGAACTTCCTTTTATGACAACCCAGGAAATGTCACCATTAGCAAAAAAAAATCCACAAATAGGAAAAGTTGCAAGGGAATGGCACACAAACATCTACTTCCAGATGTCTCACTTCCTGGATAAAATCATTTGTGCTATCGCTCTGACAAAACGTTATTGTGCCAGCTGACCTCATTTACTTAAGCAGAGATGTATTCGTTATGATCATACCCCATATACAGAATAAAGAACGCTTGCCTCCCAGTGACAGAATAATAAGCAGCTTTTTTTTTCCCCCAATGTCATTTACATTTTATTGATGCTAACAGGTTATTACCTTTTGAAGCTCAACTGTACATCATGCAAGAGCAGTGCAAATAAAGATGAATCATTTTTGAGTAGGGGAAAGGCTTTTTCTAAAACATCCCAACATGAAAATGACTTCTTAGATAAAATGTAGCTATACATGTGCTTTCAATTTCCAAACTGGACAAAAATCAGATTTAATTTCCAAAATGTGTTCTCCTCCTAGATACAACATGGATTAAATGATTCTGTTAGGAAAGATAAATCAGAGCATTGCTGGGTATATACATAAGGTGCTTGTTTTGGGGAAACAAGTTCTGTATGCACAGGAACTTACATTTTGAATTTCTGCACAAGTGCACGCGTGTGAATATCATTAACAAAGGACAGTAACATGAAGGATTTTTCCTTTGATTCCTCAGTGTAATGCACACGTAGCACAACTGTCCAAGGTAAATCATGGGTCTCTGCCCCAGGTATAGAGAAAGCAGCACTCATCTACAAAATGAAATACCATCTCTTCCATGGGAAACTACATCTGAGACAATTAAGAGAACAGCCTGAGTAGTAGAGAAAGATATTGCTCACCTTTTTCTTTTCTTTTTTTTTTTTTTTTAGTTACCATGATAAATTACTGTGGCACTTTCTAACATCATACATAAAAGAAATACAATTTTCCAGTATTACAGTTCCTTCATTCTCAAAGATGAGAACAGGTCTACTTTCTTGAGTTAGAATTCAAAGAGCCAGATTATCTGCTGGTATCAAATGCTGATTATACTATCTACAGAAATTACTGTTATATGTCCCATAACTTACAATTGGATATTTCTCCCTACTCACCATTTCTGTCGATGGCAAAAGGTACATCTGTTGTGACAATTTCATAATTGCAGATCTGGCTGTACTGTGGAGAACAGTCCTCATCCATGGCTTCTACCTGCAGTATGCTATCATAGATTTTTCCCTCCGTCACGGTGGCCTTATACACACTCTCCTTGAAAGCTGGTGAAAACTCATTGACATCTTTCACCTGGATATGGACCACTGCCCTAGAATAGGTAAATAATCAAAGCGAAAAATCAGTTTAGCATGACTTTAAGTAAGAACAAATTATTAAGCTTGTTTCCATAACAATCGATAAGACTAATAAAAAATATGTCAACAAACACCAAACAACAAAACCATGTCAACATCTGCTAAAATGAAATATTTTTGAATTTCTGTTTAATTTACCCAATTTAATATCTTAACTGGCACTAGATAAAATGCATTAGAAAGTGAAAAAAGAAGCGGATTACAGTACTATTAAATATTAATTAAAAATGGTCAGTTTGTGAACACATCATTATTAAATAAGCCTTTCACCTTCTGCTGATTATAATTACCTAATGTCTTAATTAGCTACAATATTTGTAGTTTGCCTTCTAAAGGAAAGAGTAGGGTCAGTATTCATAACTGAAATGTTTCATAGCATTTAAAGAGACAAATTATGCAACACAACCCATGCACTGATGTAGGCCTGAGCTTCCCTGGCAAATCCCAAGATCCTCATTGACATACAAATCTAAGGATTGGATCCTTGCTGTTGGCATCTCTCATTAAGATAATAACCATGCCACATTATCAATATGTGCATTGTGGTAAACCTTTGAGGGTCAAAAATAAGAGATCATCTGTGTTAATGTGCAAACTCTAAAGGCATTCCACTGAAAGAGCCTAATGCCTCGTTGGATAGGCAGAATAGCAGAGGGGCAGAGAAATGAAGGGACATTCTAGATCAATGGCAAAGCCAGGAATTAATACTGGGACTCAAACAGCATAGCTTAGTGTGTGGTTTACTACACAAACCAGAGAAAATGTGAAAATGGCTGGTCCCAGTGGGACAGATTTCATTTTGGCCACAGTAAGACTAAAATATTCCACTAGTCTAACACTTTCTAGCTTGTTACTGACATGTGAGGGAAAAACACCATAAAATTTAATAACATGAAAGAGAAACTGTTTCTGAGACTTGATGTTTATTTGATTTTGCAGACTTCCTTCTAGATGTATACTCTTTTAAAATACCATAAAAGAGCTTTGAATGCACAATAAAACTAATTAGTTTTTTTTAATTGTCATGTGTCCTGGATGAACAAAAGGAAGAACTATTACTATTAATCATTTATTTAAGTGGCTCTTAGCAAAATGAACAACCTGTATAGCAGTTATACATCTATATGGGATTTATTTTAATCTTTAATGACAAATGGTCTGGAGCTTGGTTTCATGAATTGGAATGGGAAAAGGGCACTGTCTTACTTCAGGTTATGAAACAAATTGGCTCCACAGTAAAAAGTGCCACCTATTAACCTTGAATACCCTCTTTTCCAGGGGATTTGAATTCCTCTGGGACTTGCTTGTTCAAAAGCCGAGGTCAGAAACACTGTGCAAAGGCAACACTGATGTAGCTTATACACATACTAAACAATGGGCAATTTCCCTTTTCTTACCATTTGAAATGAGATGAACTGAGAGAAAACCTATTTAGAATTTATAAGTATCAATTAAAACCTAGCTTTCACGTCCTGTGTGATCTGTTTAGTCAACGTATTTAATGTGAAAGCAAGAATGGAAAAATATACAAAAACTTCTCCATTTGAACAGTGATCCTATTAAAAAGTTCAGCTGGAACCAATGCAGAATGGGTCGAACTGCAAGAGGCAAAAAAAAATATTTTCTAAAAGGAAATAGGAAAAAAGAAGTATATGAACTATTACAAGGATGAATCATTTTGGTTTACTTTCTTTCTACCTGACTACAATACAAATTGAAAGGGCCCTTTAATCCGATCTGTACTGCAGAGCAAATGCATGACAAACAAGCAAACAAACAACAACTCATTTTCACCCACTTGTGAGATTTCTTCCAGTTTGTTCCACTTGGTCCTGATCCACAATCATAGGCTTGTATGATGAATGTGTATTCCTTCTGCAGTTCACAGTCGATAGGACTTTTTGCTCGGAGACGACCTTCTCCAGATGTCTTGTTTAGCACAACAGCCTCAAAGGGCATTTCTTGGCCATGGATTTTAAAAGCACAGATCTCACCTGTGAGAAATTAGATAAATAATTACAGAAACATTAAAATATTGTAATATAAATATAAAAATAATATAAAACAATCACAACAATCATAATCTTACGCATTAGAGTGACACTGGAGATACTAGCATCCATCTGTATTTCATGCACTGAAGGGGTAGTATAGACACAGGTATCAGTTTATAATTATCTAAAAGGGATGATGGCCATGTTACTTGTGGACTATCGTGTGATGAGTGCAGCTCTGGTCATGTCCTTTCCTCTTCCCCTGTCATTACAAAATGGTTTCTTAAAGCCCTATAGA
The DNA here is from genome assembly GCF_011077185.1 of Oxyura jamaicensis. NCBI lineage: Eukaryota > Metazoa > Chordata > Aves > Anseriformes > Anatidae > Oxyura > Oxyura jamaicensis. Next base: position 6,866,946 of record NC_048901.1, read on the forward strand.
CCATTCCCTAGATATGGCACCAAGCTCAATTTTTAGCTATGTTAAGAAGACTGTATTTACTTAAAAGAAAATAGCAGAAAGAAAAATAGAGAATACTTTAGAGGTGGAATTTTCTAACTGCTGTCACTCCTTCCTTGAGACACTTGAGCTGGCAGGTGGTAGCAGATGTTCAGATTCTTGCAGTTTAGCTCCCAACAGTGAAAAAATTAATGATGCAGAACACAGGCACGTTCAAAATACATCTTGCTTTATTTACACACATATATCATCTTTGAAACAGAAGTACTAAAAAGAACACAGACAAGTGTCCCTTTTGGACACTGCAGTCACCCACCCACATTCACATACATGAACACCTTTTTGTCAGCAACTCACTCTGCCTCCAAAATGCCTCCTAATCTAATAGATCTATAGCTTCTCTCAGAGGAATACTGTGTAACAAAACAGATGATATAGCAAGGGCTAAAAAAGTGATCTGGACACAAAAGACAACATAAAAAAATGACAAAATATATCTCAAAGGTAAAAAAAAATATATATACAACAGTTTCTGGTGATGTTTTATTTTTTCACCCTTCATACTGGTGGCAAGGGTATGCATGCTGAATTCATTTTTAGACACTCCAGAATCCAACTTTAAAAATGAAGCATTTCTACAAAGACCAATGTGGCTAAAATATTTTTATGACACATTAAACACATGCTCTTTTATGAGCAAGTCAGTCTCGGGACATGCATTACAGATTCAAAGCTGTCTCCCACTCATGTAATCCTTTTCCATTTATGTCCAATTTACAGTTGCAGCCTTTTGGAAATCTCATTGTCAATCGTAGCTGAGTCAACTGCCAAATTCTAAATTAACCCTGAATCTGTGACCTCTAATGCAAGCCTAGCTCCTTTCTCTTTTTGTATTAGAATATGTTTGTTTTTGGAGAAGGGGCTGTCCAGTGACTTTATAAAAGCACTGGCGTTCACAATTCCTATTATGCCTGAGAATGAAAAAAAAATGGGACAGATACGTGTGTGTTTGTGGTTTTTGGGGCACAACGGTGGGGGTGGGAATTAGATACATCTGAAGTATGAATACAGGCCTTAAGAATATTCCCTCAACTACCACCGCCCAGGTTTCCCTTGATTATGATAGGAGCTGAAGCTGAGCTCAGCTCTATACACTGACATTTAGGCAGATGAATCCCCCACTTAACGCTTGTAATCAATCCTGTGACTGTCTTTACAGGATCAGCACACAGTTGCTTTACTAATTATGAGGCACTGGGAAAACACATCAAATATTTGCTTGAACGTTTACTTGCTCCAGCCCCTCACACAAATGGCATGAAATGGCTGTGTGGTACATCAAGGTAGATGAAGGATGTGCTCTTTTTAGCTCTTCCTCAAATGAGCCCAAATATTTGAGCTATAGAAACAAGAATGAATTTTATCCTGAGAATCAGACTCTGCAAAAGACTGAGTTTGCATCACCATAAAAGGAAGCTTCGTGATAGTTGTGAACTGTTTCATAAGAAACAAGGCACTAAGAGGAGGCTGAAGTCAAGCAGTTTGTATAGTTTTTATTGTGGGCACTGGTCACATGGTCACACATCTCTAAAAAAAGAAAATTAAAAAAAATCCTAATTTCCCTGCAACTTCAAACTGAAACATTCTTCTAAAGTAATACTGTAAGATTTCAGTTTTATTTTAATACAAAAATAACAGTGTATGTGAAGTTTAACAGAAAATGTTTATTAGTTGGGTTCTGTAATAGCGGCTTGTATAATTTCTTAATAACAGTTTTCCACTGACGCACAATCCATCAATAGAAATCCTCACTTCAGTGTTCTGTGTTTATTATTTTATTGATCCACTGCTTGACTGTAAACAATACAGCATTTGCAGTTATCCAAGCCTACTGTACTTAAAGCCAGAAATAGCTCCAAGCAGAGAAAAAAAAAAAAAAAAAAAAAAAAAAAAAAGTAATCTCACCCTTAGTCTAAATGTTTATCATTTTTTTCCTTTCCAAACGTAGAGGGCTGATGCAAAGCAAGCAGAGACGCAGGACTCCAATTAGTTCTCAGCAAATATTTTGGAAGTCTCTATATCCCATTCCTATGCTAGATACTCCAGCTTATATATAACTCTAATTTTGTCTTTTATGCTCACATTTGCCAAAGATAAAATGATGACAGCTGCACAGATACACAGAAGTATTTGTAAACACACTGCAAAAAAAAACTTACACTTTGAGATTTTGGTTACAGCAACCTACTGATGTGAAAATAATAGCATATGATTTTAAAAGCTAGGTAAGAATTTTCACAAGGGTGCTACTACCATTTCCAAATAAATGAGTTAATGTTGTTGAAGATTGAAAATGTATAGTAATAGTAATGATTCTAAAAAGGTGGGTTAATGAAATGACTATTGAAAATGGAAACAACAGGATTGTATCAGCTGTAACAAAGAAAATTAAATGAAGTCTATCCTTATACTATGAGACTAATGCACGCAGATATATGGAACTACTGCTAAGCATTATAAATATTCTCTTTAATATAAAACAAATACTATTTTTCATTATAAAATGGAGCCACAGGGTTTTATTTCTAAATCCAGCTGAGCTAACCCCACATTCCTACCTTGATGCCTGTAAGAAATGTGCCAAGCTTGTGTTATTTACTGGGTTCTTAGATACCTACTGTTAAGTATCTTGTTCAAGAATAAGGACACATTCTCTGTCTTATTCAAGCTCATTATTTAAGCTGCCTTCTCCACCTGCCTTCTTTGTCGTGAATTAGAATGCACATAGAGACAGTGTCTTCCTCACAATAGACAATGCAGAAAATATTAAGTTTTGCCTTTCATTTCATTTGAATGGGCTTGGGAATAGGTGCATATTGGATTTGTTGATCCAAGCAGTGGTGGCAGTGAGCTGATAAATAGGTATAAGCTGATGATACCACATTCATGAAATCCTATAGCAATTGTATCCAGGGTAAAGGGAAAGTACTTCTTCTCCCAGTGCCAGAAGTTACGTCCTGAGGGTTTTCTGTTAGTTTCCTATAAAATCTCCTGGTTACAGGGTTTAACTTTACTAGGAGTTGCTTCATTTCAATAAATATTTTAATTCAATTCTGGATGTAGTATTTTTTCTCTTCATATCATTTGGACTATTAATAGCCATAAACACTATAAATGTTGAAGCCTATATGCTTTTGAGAGCTCTGCTAGAGATTCATAGGTTATTACCAAAGAAATATTAATTATATAATTTCTTCTGTAACAATTATACTAACCTGAAAAAACTATTGACATTTTATCATTACTGAAATATAACCAAATCTCTGCAGCATTTAGAAATTCCTAACGACAATGTTTCTTATTCAGCAGCATTCACATAACAGATTTAATAATTATAAGCCTTAATCAAAAAATTGTTATTATGAATTACTGCCTTTTATATGAAAAACAGAAGTCCACATGCTTTCAAAGAAATAAAAGCAAAAATGTTACTCCTTTAACAAATACACAAAATTATTGATTTGAGCTCAATTTCAGAAGTTAGGAAGAAAAAAATGCACATTACTTTGCCTTTCACAGCTATCTGCTTTTTCTTCAACTTCTGTTACACCAAGAGTGCAAAAGACTTGCCATCAGTAGCTGGGATCCCTTGTATTTGATCATTTTGACCATTAGTTTTTAAAAAGCAACAGTTGTATGTGAATCGTAATTTCAAAATGTTTATGTTTCATCAACTTCAACCAGAGTTCTTTGCATGTTCTATCCTCTGTGGTGGCCATTTGATTGCTTATGGAATAGAGCGTACATAACTGTCTTCAGGGTATGTCTGCGTGTGAGTGTACACACGCATATTTGTTCCCCCCATTAACTTCAAAACCATTTGCTAATTTCAACTAAATTTCCTACAAAATAAGTTTCCCACAACCACCATAAAATTATGCAGCTGCACAATACAGAGATACTACAGAAGCAGTGTAAGGGTGACAAGGAGGTCACATCTCAGTAGACAGCAAACAGCCCACAGCAAGACCTTATAAAAACCCAACAACAAAAAAACCTTCAGTTCTATTTTGTACCTTTTTGATAGCAATAAATCAAAAATGAGGCACAAAGCTGAAGGAAACCAGGCTTCATTAGTTCACTGCTGACAAAATGACTCATTAATATTCATATCCTGTTCTGATGTTATTACTCTCTAGACTTTTATTATATTTCTATGTGTAATTTCCTCAGATGCGCAGATCAGCATAGCTGATCATTTATTTAGAATTAGGGATGTGGTTTTATACATCTTAAATTAAGCATGGTCTCCCTGAAAATTCCCAAAGTGCCTAAGACTCAAACCAACATATCACACCCAAATCCTCTCACAACTTAGAAGAGGCAAATACTGTTAGAAGAGATGTACCTCGAGTTTCAATTGGAAGACCTGAGACAGGAATAGGCACTTGGTGTCCATGATCAAAACATCACTGCAAGCTCTGAAGACTTGTGTAAAAAAATAAAAAAATAAAGAATAAAAATAGGTAACTGTCTTTTCCATATGTGTGTCCTTCAAGAACTTGATTTAGCTACATGGCACCAACATGTTGTAATAGAGGTATTTGGAAACCATCAGTAGTATATCCTTTTGGTGTAAAACTAAGCCTCCAAAAATTTTATAAAACATGTATAAATTTGCTTATGGATACGACTCTTCTCTTGCTATAACTAAATGTTTAAAATTACTTCATTGGACAATCATCAACAACATGAAACTGAACAAAGGAAAATGCCAGGTACTGCAAGTGGGACGGAGTACTGGCAGACACAGATACAGACCAGGAGCCATGCAGCTGGACAGCAGCTCTGCAGAAAGGGATCTGGGGGTGCTGCTTGCTGTAGGCTCAACATGAGCCAGTACTGTGCCCTGGTAGCCAAGAGGCCAAAATGCTTTTTGGTGTGTACTAAACACAGCACAGCCGGCTGGTCAGCAGAGGTGACTTTGCTGCTATATTTAGGGTCACTGCGGCCTCACCATGTATACCATGGGCAGTTTGGGGCTCCACGACATCAAATGGATGTCAAGGCTCCTGAGAGCACCCAGGGGAGGGCAGCAGAGCTGGCGGGAGGGAGGGAGGGAGGCCTTGTCCTGTGAGGAGAGGCTGAGGCCCCGGCCGACAGCCTGGCTGCTCCCTCAGCGCCCTGAGGAGGGGAGGCAGACACAGGCCCAGAGGATGGCCCAAAGCCGTGCCAGGGGAGGCTGGGGCTGGACACTGGGGGAAATCCCTTCACTTGTGAGGGCGGCCAGGCACCGGGACAGGCTTCCCAGAGAGGTGCTTGGTGCCCCGGGCCTGTTGGTGTTGGAGAGGCGCTGGGACGGTGCCTGCACTGACAGGCGTCAGCTTCTGGGGAGCCCTGCGGTGGTCAGGCAGGTGGCTGGTGGGCTGGGTGGGTCCCTTCCAACCAAACGGTTCTGTTCTATGGTATTTTAACTCTTCTCAATAAAATTAAAGTACTATTAATCTGAATCAAAATTGATTTTTTTAACACTTTACGTGTGCTCTCTCCACATAGAGATACACATCCAATGTTCTTTGAACACTGATCATCACAGATCTCTGTTGGCAGCTGGAAGGAGATCTGCAATGCGCTTGGGACCACTTTTCAGTTCAATGTCTGTTTTCTCAGAAATGCAACATGGATACAGTACATGCAGTTGATTTTGTTGTTTTGTTTTTTTGTTTTGTTTTCCAGTAAATTTGGTTAGGGGTTGCTGTTTCCTTTTTGTTGTTGTTTTTGTTTTTAATCCAGCCTCCCAGGATAACAACTGTACACAAGTTCTGCTGGAATCCTGTGATTACCTCCTGCAGTGCACAGCTGCCGACCTTTTGAGCATATCAATGCCACTGGCAAGGTTTACTGCTTTGACAAGTTTTTCTATGATAAGCTGTAGCTACAGTTTAAATAATTAAGGAACACAGAAGTCTGTATTTTGAGGAAAGAATGGGGAAAGAGTGCAAAATAATAATGTAGATGTAAAGTATCTTTAAGGATAGAAAAATGCACTATTAAGGCATTAACTGCTGTACATGCTTTTCCAGCTCATTGAAGTCAATCCTATTAAATACATGCTGAAATACTGAAATCCAGGAAGCCATACTGAAATCATAAGCAGAGGGAGGTGCTGATATCCTAATAAAATACAAAACATATTACTTCTTCCTATCCAGTTTTACAGGCAGCAAGCTCCACAAAGCAAGAACATAAATCCACCGTTACCCTTCCTATTCTATTCCTACGGATTTGAGATCAGAAAATGGAGGAAACTGCACTTGTACTTCAGGTGATTCATTGTTGCCATAAGCCCACTCCTAACGAACCAGTCTCATTCTGCTGATGCATGGACCAATCCCTCAAGATAAAAAGACAGTTCTGCAGGTAGCATATAATCACAGCCATATCTGAGTTCCTTTCTGCCTCCACGATAACCTTCCCAGGGAACTCACTTAGGCCAGGAAGGCACTCAGCAACAAAGCACCTAGAAAACCTACTATACAAGTTTGTTTAAGAAAGCTTGTTTAAAAAGTGTAATTTTTATGGACCTGCTCTGATTATAGCAAGACATACAACCATAATGCTCTTCAGGAAATCAGATCACCACTGCTTAGAGGCATAACATGTCAAGTTGTACACTCAAATCTGCACAAGAGATCCTTGAACTCCAGCTTAAATGATAGAGAATTGATAAATGCCTATGTGAAGCCTGCAATAAACAGTCAGCTGGGTCAGAAAACATGACAAGGAGATAAAGGTTCGTACAAGTAAAAATGTGCTTAATTAACTTATGATTATACAGTTCTCCAACATCCTCTACTCTAAAGCATAGACACATAACACATTGTTATTCATTCCTGCCATCAACCAACACATATCAAATTACCATTCCATTATAAGCAGCCTCAAATGTTTCTTATCTTTTCTTTTTGAAATCTGCTGGAATTCAAAATCAGAGGAAGAAAGCAATACCAAAACAACAATGCCAAAAAGTATATTAGTATGGTCAATATATAGAGTTCCATGCCCACCCGTAAATGAAAAGCTTTTTGTTAAGCAGATGTTTAATGCTTGCAAGTATCCCATGGATTCAGAAGTGCATTCAGTTATCACACATTCAACTCACAAAGAGCTGTCCAGTTTAGTTAGAATGCTGGAAGGCAAGAGCACGGTCTCTTTAACAGTTACACAATCATTACTGAAAAATATTTGCCTTGCCACTTTTTAGAATACCACATTAAAATGTATTATTTGAAAAATAATTCTGCAACCACATAGTTAAACCTGTAAAAAAGCACATTAAGTAAAAGGAACATTACCATACAGGAGTGAAGGAAAGTGTAATTCTCAGTTCCCACTTGGGTCATTTTCTGAACTACTTTTTCATGTGTCAATGACAATCATATACATGTACTGGTCATTTTCGTCTTCACACAAACTACCTGAATTATTTGATTTGTGTTCACTTTCAGCTGCAGTGTTTGCAGCCATGATTGCAGATTTCCTGTTCCCATACCAGAAGTCTGCCACAGTGGAAACATCACTTTGCTTCAGACCATCGTATTTCAGTAAACACAGAAGCCCCAGTGCTGCTACCTCTGCCCTAATTCCACATCTGTGTCTGAAAGATGGATCACGAAACTGTTTCACCTCTAGATTACTGAGATCTACATTGAGAAAAACAGGAGACAACTGGCACAGAGAGGCAGTGACCCATTTTACTGCATGCATCCTTTGAAAAGGACGAACCAATTTTGTAACAGAGACATAGAAGACTTCACACATGAGATTAAAAAAGTTATTACAATGCTAGCAAAGTAGCAAATGATCTATAGTGTGACTAGAATTTAAAATTAAATAAAGACCTAGAATTAGCAATGTTGTCTATTAAATTTGTACTAACAGAATTCTTACAGCATGATAGGCAAACACAACAAAAATATTTCCTCAGCAGGATACGTGCACCAACATGACCTGCTAGCTTCAGCTCCCTTGAGACAAATAAGAAAACTAACAGCAACATGTTACACTTGGATTAGAAAATCATCTGTTTAGTCTATTGAGAACTTGGTGGACTGATGGAAAAGCTTATTTTTTAATTAAAACATTTTCCCTGGGGCCCTATATCAAGGCAGACATTTTCTGAGATAAAGAAGCTTGGGAAATGTTGTATCAATTAAAATTATTCTTACGAATAATTTAAAAGGTATTATTTGGGGGTATAATTGGCTAATTCAAAGCACACAGTGGGCGATCACTTCATTTTTCTACTTATTTGTACTCAGAGACATCACTCAGCTTCAACTTGAGATTTTGTTCCAGGAGCTTTGAACAGACTGGGACATAACTTAAGCAGTGGAGTCAAGTGTGCCAGTCAGTGGAGAGGCAGGTATGAGGAACTAGGGCACTCCTCTAAAAAAATTCAACACCATAATTCCCAATATACAGACAAAACCAGTAATGACTATCACTAGATTTCTTGCACTCAAAATACACATGACCTTGTAAACACCTCGGTACCTGGGAACATACCAGGAGTCACTTCTTCACCTCTGCCCCAAATCAGTGTCCAAACAAGCTGTTCATAGCAAACTGAAGCTCTCATGCACGCACTCAGGAATGACCAAAAACAGACTGAATTCAACTGAAGGATCCTAATGGAACAATTCATGCTAGAGACACACATTTCAGTTTCATCTCTACATCAAAATATTGATTTATTACTGGTTTCTTTAAATCACGATCTTTGTTGCTTTGGCATAATTTGCATCTCTAAGAGTTAAGACTTGGAAGAGGTAACACTTCTGGAAGTTCTGAAAAGTATGAATTCAATTATGGAAGTAACTTTGCAGAGCCAACTCTTTAAATATTTTACAATGGGAACTCCCAACAATGTTTCTGTATCTGTTTTTTTGAGCAAATGAGATACCACATTAAAAAAAAAAGGGGGGGGGGGCAACCTGAAAATGAACCTGGGTCTTAACAATTAGGTACAAATTTCACACTGATTTCAATGTCAATAGACAATCCCTTCCTGAGTGCTGGTAAAATCCATAACTGTTAAAGCCTACATTATCCTTACTTAGGGGAGGCAGAATACACTTTGTGGTACTAGAAATGAACACAGCTCTCATGGTTACAGATGATTTTTTGAAAAATCTTTAAAATTAAAAAAATATCTTGCTAAGAGAATTAGATTATCTTTCTACTACATCTGTATTCCATCCCCAGTTTCATTTTGGAAAGTAAAGACCAAAGCTTATTTTTTATGCTTTAGGATCTATGACTGAACTTTCATTGCAATTTACTGTTTAATTTCAAATTAATGGAATGAAGGATGCAACTGTTAAAACCCAACATGTGCAATATAAAGCAATAAAGATGTAATGCCATGAACATTGCACAAGAATAAATCACTTCATATCTATATAGTCTCTATCTAATGGTATTTGCAGTTTCTGAAGTAAATTATAATTTTAATTTGAGTATTTCTGATGGGAATTTCAAACAAAATATTTAATCAAGATGTGAAGTTAATTCAAAGCCATTTTTGTGGTTCACGTGACACTAGTGGTATTTGCGCTTACACCATCACAACTGGACAAACAGAATGTGCATGGCTGATGCGGTACTACATTGCAAAAGCTTAGCCAACTACTCGCTCTAGCCCTGGGTAGCATATGCTGTGTTGACACAGCTTTTGGAATAGGCTTTTAGACACTTGGATTTTTGGGTGACAGAGGGTTTTCTAGAAGGAGGGGGTTGACTAACTGTTTGTCAGGCATCTGCTGAAAGCAGCTGCTCTGTTACCTCTGTTATTTACCAAACAGCTGCAGAGGAAGTTGTACACCAAAGCTTTCTGGAGTAGAGCATTGTTTCTACGTGCTGCTGAAGCAGGCTCCCTGAGGAGGACAAGAGCGGCTGCGCTTGTGTATTTCATCAACTGAGGGAAAGCCAGTGCTCCCTCTGCCACCTCAGTCCTTTGTCTTGTCCTTAACGATCAGCAAGCATCACTGTGTTTTCAGCTTCTCAAAGTTCAGAAAGAGGGACAGCCATCACAATCAGCTTTTAAGTAAGATGAAGCTGGGAAGAAGTTTTTTCCTTGTCTTTGTGTGGGAAAACACAGACCACACGGCAATGGCTTTTGAGATTACGTAGTATATTCAGTGTTCATGAAGAGATACTTCTGAGTCAAGGTAAAAGAAACATCAAGAAACTGAAGAGATCAGACAGCTAAATGAGGAGCTCAGTATTGAATACTCAGTATTACTCTTCCCTGCCCTGCCACCCCACAAAACTGCATACAAGATCAGGAAGTATCACTCTGCCTATACCTATAGGTATAGGCTATACCTATAGCCTATTAAAAATAGTGTTTTAAATAAAGCTATCGATCTTGAATTACACAGGCTACAGAGTCTTGAAAGACTTTGCAAAGTGCCCTATAAAATAACTTGAAATACGCTTTAAATACATTTTTTTTTTTGAGGAAATTTTGAATTTAGTTAAATGCTAGATTAAGTGAACCCTCCCTCATATGTATAACCAGTAATTCTCTAACATGTAACTTCTCTGATCTGATAACTGGGTACTTTTTCTGAGCCACAAAAATACCTAAGTATTTGAAATTTCTGATGTCACTTAAAAACTGATATTTTCACTTCATGACTACGTGCAAAATTGTCGTTTATAAAGGATTAATGATGGCAGTATGATGTATACTGGGCTGTGTTGTTTACTCAAAAGTCCTACCTACTTGCTCTCCCAACACAAATAGATGTTTACAGTTCCTTCTCCTATTAGCCCTGCAGCACATAACCAAAATTGAGTGAACTGGATCATAGTCTTTGCACTTAATTTACTGACTTGCTTACCAGAAGCCTGATTTTCTGGATATTTTGAGTAAATGCTGATACTCCAGGCTTCATGGAAACTGCAGCTGGTTGCAGAGCCTAAAGACCAAACCATCTGTCATAGCTGTCCTTGTACAAAATAATATGACTGCCCTTAAAAATATAAGGGCAGGCTGAAAGCAGTGGGATCATACAATTGCCAGTGAGAGCCTAAGGAACATTTACTCCCAGTAAATCTAGGAATGAAAGTGTTATAAAGCATTTTGCTGCTGTAATACTGGGCTGAGTTTATAGATATCTGAGTTTATAGATATAAAAGAATACAATTTGTTTGCAAACTGAGTACTTAAGAAAGTAACAGAGAGAGACAAACCATGCACTTCTTAAAGGACTCAAAGTTGTTGTTCCCTTCATACAAAGTTCTGTTTCCAATTAAGCATTTTTAGCAAAACAGGGCCTAAAGCAGTTTTCTCACAGGTTAAACTGCTGTTCCTGTAGGACATCTGTACCTGCTCTCAGTCCCCCAGTGACCTCTGTCCCTCAGGAGCTTCTCCAAGGTCCTTCTACCAACATGAAGAGACTAAGAAATCAAGATTAAAAAATACAACATGGTCTGATACCTTACAGCAAACGAAGAAACCTAGAAATTAAGTAATACAAGGAAACAGCCATACTAATGCCAAGACTTCTGTCTATAGGACAGAGATGCACACACAGAGGCCACCTGCACAAAGCCTCGCTGTTGTGGTTTAACCCGGCCGACAGCTAAACACCCCACAGCCGTTCGCTCACCCTCCCCCCTCCCTCTCTGGGATAGGGGAGAGAAATGGGAAAGTGAAGCCTGTGAGTTGAGATAAAGACAGTTTATTAAGATAGATAATAATAATAATATGTACAAACAAGTGATGCACAATGCAATTGCTCATCACCTGCTGACCGATGCCCAGCCCAACCCCGAGCAGCTGGCACCCCACCCCGGCTAGCCACCCCTAAATATTGTTCAGCATGACCCCATAAGGTATGGAATACCCCTTTGGCCAGTTTGGGTCAGCTGTCCTGGGTCTGTCCCCTCCCAGCTCCTGCTGCACCCCCAGCCTGCCCGCTGGCAGGACAGAGCGCGGAGCTGAAAAGTCCTTGGCTTGGTGTAAGCATTGCTCTGCAACAATTAAAACATCAGCATGTTATCAGCACTCTTCTCATCCTAATCCACAACACAGCACCCGACCAGCTACCAGGAGGAAAATTAACTGTGTCCTAACTGAAACCAGGACACTCGTAAACACCCGGGACAACTTGGATTCAGGACCAAAAATTGCCCTCTCGCACACCCATGTTTTCCTGGCTGTTTTATGGGGCTCTAGGCATGGCCCTGTCCTGCGGACAACAAGGAGCCCTGAGAATGGTGTCTCTCTCTCAAGCACATAAATTTCATCTCAGTGAAGCTCTTTAAATATTCCAAAATGCAGTAACAGTAATGTTGTGGTAAAGGAAAAGTAACCAGCCTCAACTGGCAAAGAACCAACTGCAACCCTCGTCATCCTCCCAGCATCCTTACATAAATAGAACATTGACTGTCCAAACTCCTTATTACCCAGATACTATGACAGCTCACTTAGCAGATCATGACTACTTAAGCAGTCATTTGTAAGGAGATATGTAGCCAAGTAACCTTGCAGAATTTGGAATATTGTAGGACTGATAAATGAGATGATAATTAAAGGAAAGTTATTGAAGCACTCATCATTTTTGACAAGCTGTGATTTTCAAATTATCAAGTATGTCAACTTTTCCCTCTATAAGCCACATTCTGTAAATTGCATAAAAAGCTTCCCAGCTGTGGCACTGGTACAAGGTTGTGTAACAGTATCTCAAAGCAATCCATTTTTGACACATTTCAGGTAATGCAGCAGCTCCATCTCTCCATCTTCTCTTCACTAGAATTCTAGGGAACTCAGAAGAGTGTGTGCGTGTGTGTGTGTGGCAGAGAGGAGGGGGAAACTACTGGTAATTAAAAAAAAACACTACCATCAACAAAAATCCTAGCTCAAAACCAGATGAACCAGTAGTAGCTGCTCATCAACATCAGGTAGGTCACTGACACCGAGGAATAACTAAAATAGTGATTAAATATATTCCAGGTATAGTAGTTCATTTGAAATAATTTCTTATGGTTTACTTCTCACAGTGGAATAAATGTGTAATTACCCCCCATGCCACCTGCCATTTTTTTTCAGGGGGGCAGAAGGTGAAGGGATAAGAGTTTTTTCCTTGACAACTCAACTTCAGAATATTATTTAAATCAAAGTATGTTGTTGCTTGTGCAACTCTCAGCTTCACATCCAGGTACAGGGCAATCTGGTAAAAGAACTAAAAACTGCATTTTGGTTTTGATGATGAAAGAAATAACTCACTTATAGTGGTTTATTCATATTTTGTCCCCCTGACCTCAGAAGACTGTTCTCTATTTTCATAGCTGTAAAAGAAAGAACTAAGCACAATTAACTCCAGTAACAGGTGCAAGTGATGCATTTTGAACAAAAATCTCAGAGTATTAATTTTTATTTTTAACATGAGCAACACACCCACATTGTTTAAATAGTACATACACATAGTAAGCTTACAAAACTCTGTAAGAGTCTTGCTGTGTAAATTCACTGGAGACCTCAAAAAGATTATTCAAGTTATTTTTTACCACTAATCAATCAGTAGTACGTTGACCTGTAAGTCAAATACATGAATACAACCATCCCGTTGGCTATAACAGAGGTATGTACAGATATCTTTACACAGTAATCACACTCCCCTGAAGAGGAGGAGAAGCTATCCTCTTAGCTTGAAAATAAAAGTAAAATGACTTCATAGAAAATATAATATTAAACCAGAACCACAGCATTACTGTGATATGGACTTGGAAAAGATCTTTGACAGACTGGGCTGTCTGTGAGGGAACAAGACTTCACTTTTTTTTGTCTTGCTTGATGAGGTAAAATACAAAAATACAACCCCCTTGACTGCCCCCACCCCCAGGAGAAGTGAAGAAAACCACCATTCATTATTACATGAATTCTTAAATTTCCAGAGATGATGGTAAAGTTCATGAGCTCCATGAAGTCAGTGGCAGTCAGCCTACGCTTTACTACAAGACTGCAAACATTTATTTGCAATCATCCTCATGTTTGGTTTCTGCTACTGAGTGGCACTGTTGGTAGGAAAACAAACAAGGCTTAGAGCAGAGACATCAGTGTTGGCAATAATTATTCTGAAGATGCTCCATGTAATTTCAACTCAGCCTGGTTTCATGGTGACTTAAAAAAAAAAAAAATCAAAAATTCAGAGTGGTTTTCTGGGTTCTCTACTAAAAATGCTACTAGTGCTGGAGAAACAGACATTTTAAGTGATTAGAATCGGTTCCTTCCTCGATCTGTTTTTAAAGCATTCTGTCTACATGGAATTGCATCAGAAAGAATAGTTCTGCTCAAGACAAAAGAAGAAACAATGATGAAAGAATACCTTCCAAAGAAATACCTGAGGGGTCTTTGAATGAACACCGAATAGGTTATCAATGAGATTGCTGCTTCCAGCCAGGGTTAGTGAAATTGTAATTCCCAGGCTGAGATCTAAAACCAAGATGACAGTGAATTGTTAAAAAAAAATCCCTGCCCTAAGAACAGAGAGAAAAGAACAGGAAGCACCAGAAAATGCAGCCTAGTGTCAAAAGACAGACCTACTATGAGTAGTGATCAGGATTATTATTCCCCAAGACAGGTTCAGCAGTCAGGCACAGTCAGGTTCAACTCAGGCAAGAGACTGAGGGGCTGGCAGAAAACAGTGATTGATTCAGTTTGCAAAAACCTTCTGGAAATAAAGAAGCCAATAGTTTATGGTACTGGTCCTACCTCATATAGGGTAAATACCAGAATGTAGTGCTGGTGAAGAGACTTGGGAAGCATCTTCAGTGAAGAAATTAGGGAACAAACCACACATGCAGCTTACCCCTGAGCATCACACCATTCTTATGAAAAGCAGCACACTAAGGTCAAAATATCCTGTTTTTCACCTCAAAGTATATTTTAAACAGAAGGAATTTACATTTTCAAGAGCCAGAGCAAACATACTGGTTTTATCAATCTATCAGCAATATAACAAGACAATAATTCTCTACATGTCATGATTTTCTGAATTCAGAGAGATGTTTTTGGAACTAAAAGTTCCATAGTTTTATATCTATATATACACACACTTTCATAGCGTTATAGAACACCAAAGGTGTGGGGAGAAGATGCATTCATTTTGAATTCCGTATGGTCATGTATGACCAATCCCACAAAAGGATTACCTGAGGCATTGCAAGAGAAATGAGATCCAGGTATGCTGGGGGGCCCGTTCAGGCTAAGGAATCTGCACTCCCTCGAACTCTTTGGATATGCACTCTCCTACCTCATGGGCATCAATAAGAACCTCTTGCCATGAGATGCTCAGAACACCATACAATATTGAAGGTGAAGTATCATTGAAGTATTACAAACATCAGCAATTAGCCTGAAAAAATACTTAAGGAGAGCAACTCTGCTCACAGATTAGAGATTCACATTTTAAAACTTTAGAACACAGAACTTTACTTTTGACATGCTAAATTAAACATAGTTAAAATGGAAATTGCTGAGCTACAATAAACACCAGATCTACATCTCCAGTTTTACAATGAGATTATTCATGCAATGGCTTTCTTTTAAAATACTTTTAAAGAGGCACCTAGGCTGGTCATAAAAATCTTTGTATTACAGCCACAGTATTTCTTAAACAGTAATTCTGCTTAATGTTTAAACTTGCAATGCCAACAGGATGATTAAAAATGAAACAGATTTTGTTGCTCATGTCAATTCAGACAAGAGTTCCCATTATCTGAAGCTCCTACCTACAAAAGAGATTTCCTAGACACTCTTTTGTTTTGTTCACAACTTTATTGTTTGGTCTCTGAGTTTCCATTGTGACTTCTACTGTGATCTCTTCCCCAAAAACATCATAACAATTAGATCAAAGTCACACTAGCACACGAACTCTGTTAACAGCAGATCTGTGCTCCCTGTCCCCACTCCCATGGTTATTACAGAACATGCTATGTTACACCATTTTATTGAGAATTGTCTGCAGAAAAAGCATTCTCTAAGATGTAAAAGCAAGAAGCCTAGACTAATCACCAAGTCTGTATACATTAATACCTTTTTTAGGGCTCTCTTAAAAGCATATGTTGTCACATGGGTAGTCTGGGAGCACGTAAAAGACCATTCTTTCTTCCAGTGGAGAAGAAAAATACCAATCATGCAGATATATTTTTCTCTCATTTGGGTAATAGGACAATCTCAGTGACCTGTCAACTTCATTCTCCATTAGTAAGTGAAATGTTAATAAGGTATTTCCATTGTTTCATAAAAGGACAATTACCACCACCACCCAGCCAAAAATAAAAAAGTGCTGTATATAAAAATGGATTAGAAAAATATTTTAAAAACACAAGGGAGTGAGAAACTAACCATTCCCACTACACCTATTCAGTCTTAGATATTTTGTATGATAGATTACCAAATCTCACCTCAATCTTATTATTTTTTGTAGTTCTTTTGATATGCTTTTTGATTTGTCAGCTCATTCCTCTTTGCTCCAGCTATTCAGTTTTCTGCATCTTCCATTCCTTTGTCTGATGTCAGGCAAATGATCAAAAGACTGACAACAAGGAAAAGAATTGGAGTGGCCGATCATACGCAGTGCATTACATCTAATTATTTCATGCACTTTGCATAAAATAGTCAAGTTCCTCTTCAATTTGAAACCTTGTGAAGCTTTCTTCCCACAACAGTTTTTGTGATACCTAATTTGAAAACAGTAAAAACAAATAACAGGGTGATGTAGTTCTGTAGTTCAACTGGGGATTTAGTTGCCTCTTCCAGAGAGCCTGACTTCCTACAGTATTTCATATTCAAACCAGTGTTCTAGCTGAATTGAATAGAAACAAAGTCTCCCCTACCAAAATTACAGAATCAAATTACAGTGGTGTTCACTTGTTTACTCTAAAATGTTTTTATTCTCTGTCAGCATTAAGTTAGTAGCTGGACCTCAGCATTAGGTTTCAATCTGCTCTAGTTAACAAAATTTAGAGGTGTTAATAAAGAAGCAAAAGTGGGTGAAAAACACATGGGATATAAATCAGTCACAGCTGATAGACTCAGACTATTCATTTTCTTCTTCAACAAGTCTCTCCTGCTTAGAATACGAAGTCAAGTGCTTTATGGCTGAAAACAAAAAAGCTGGCTACTTTTTAACTCCTAAAAAAAAAAAAAAAAGGAAAAAATATGAATGTAATAGGAAAAAGGAAATTAAAGCATGCACAACATACATAGCCAAAACATATTATGAGGGTATGAAGTTGCCAATCAGAATAAAATGGCATGCCTCCTTTTAGAGCACATTTTCACTCTTTTTTTTCTTTACCTTTTTTTTTTTTTTCTTAAACACTCGCTTTGAATTTGTTTTGAAGAAGAATGAAAACTGTTCACATACAACTGCCCACTGCTAAACTTCATATGATGGAAGAACATGATATATCTGCTTTGAGCTACCTTCCATTCTCTGGGCACTATGAGAATAGAGCTGTTGAACAGCGAAATGTTCCCTCTTAGATTTTCAGACGGTTATTGCTATGATGCATTCTATGGACTAAGAAAATTGCTTCATAGAAGCTTCTAGCAGCCTAGCTTTTCATCTCAAAACAGCCCACAACTAAGTCCTAAATTTGGAACATCACTGAAAAGTTAGCATTATGTGTATTACACACAGAAAGCTTAGACTTGGCTATATGCACATGACGACCTTCCAAGAGAAAAATCTATGTCCCTAGGAAAGAATATTCCTGAGGATTTCTTTTTTTAACCAACTTTTAGCCAACTAGTCTGGATTTAATGTGCTCTTCAATATTACCTAAGGAAGAACAAAATATATTGAGAGCTTTTCTTAAGGTAGAAAACAATTATATTCTCCAAAAAATGTTTCAATACATTGCTATAAACATAGCTAAACCAGCATTAACACATCTTATCACTCCAGCTACCCTGGACTCATTCTTCAGAATAGATTTCTGTTTATAATATTTATATTCTGGTTCTCCGTAAACTTTGCCAGTGAACAATTTTCAGCTTTGAATCCATTTCTCCATACCAATTCCCCGTAAAAGAATGTAAACAATATTTTGCAGATAATGAAGTGAAATATAGCAACAATGACTTAAAATTAAATGCAGCCACTGGTCAAATAGTGAATTTCATCTGAATCACTTCCATAACAACTGCATTTTAAAACTGCTGGTTATTTGCTATTTCAGAACAGATGCTTATCTTTTCTTGTGCTTCTCCCAAGATCTTGGTCTCGCCTGCTGTGCTATGGAAATCTGTGAAGTCAAAGAAAGCTTCCTAGGAAGATAAAATCCTTCCTAAACACCTAAAGCTTCCTTAGAATACTTATAGGATGCTGACTGGAAAGAAAGAAACAGTATATTTATAACAAAGAGACGCTTGACCCAAGAAGTCTGCAGCCATTAATATGGATCATGTAGTTCTGAGATTTGTACAGGAGACAGTTAAGAAAGAAAAGGAGCCCAGAAAGGAAGTTTGTAAAAAATGAAATGAAATAAATAATAATAGTCCCAAGCCCAATTCAGAACGAGTAGCAAAATCACACAACAAACAAAGCAATTAGAGGAAAAACTAAAACATAAAAATTGTAAAGTGGGCATAAAACTATATCAGAAACCATTTCACAGCATGGGGTCCATTTGCATATACAGATTAGCAGCAATTAAAACTGGAACAAGCATACCACAGTTTCACAGGCAGGGATCTTTGAAAAAATGGAAATGATGTTGATCATTTCTATACCTCAGAGAAAACTTGTGTGGTTATGGTTGCACAAACTACAAGATTTCTGTCTCTGCTGGGTGCTGATGGCATGGATGAAATCAATACCATGGTAACAGTCATAGTATCACAGGAATGGCTGAACACATAAGAATGACATATGAAGGACACTGACATGTGGTCTCCCCATGCTAACAACATACTGGTGAGGACAGGAAAAAAAACAAAGATTGCTGAAGATTAAAAGAAATGAAGAAACTGTAGCCTAATTGTAAGAATTGTGAGCTTTAGAGCACGGCTCAAAGTCGAAAGCAAATGGACCTGCCAGGACGAGGGCACAGACTGCATCTTCAATCCCTTAAAAAAACACGTGGCAATGAAAGTTAGAACATGGCAGCCTTCAGAATTAGGCTTCAGGTGAACTGAATATTTTTCACTCCCAGCCTAAAGCAATTCTAAACTGGAAGAAGTTCGTGTCTCAAAGAGACGCTGACCAGTATGCACTTTAGAGCATGGCACCTCCTTGATTTGATAAAGTACCCTTGAATGAAATTTGGTCAATATGAGGAAACATTTGAGTCCATGCTAATAAATATATTCAGTTAAACTTAGCACATCTATTGTTCTCCCAATGACAGCTGCATTTTCCTGAACATAAAATTGCATAGTGGTTTAATTTTTACACATTTCTAGTTTAAGACATTTATATAAAATGGGAAGTAAAGATGATAGAGTTCTCTGTCAAAGCAGAAGAGTTCAAAAAGTAGTATTTTTTTTCAGATGAGGAGTAACTTTTACTTACTGAAACTTAAAATGCATTGTAAAACTCTGTTCTCAATTGTCCAGTTCATTAAGTTAGGGAAAAAAGGTAGTTTACAAGATTAATACTTAACACAAAAATTCTATAGTATGCTAGTTGCACATTTTTATATATATGTACTATGTATTACCCACTTATGGGTTCAGTTCAAAAGAGAAAAATTAAGGAAGAAAAACTTCCAAAGAAGTATGCAAAGAAAAGGCAAGAGAGAAAGTAAAAAAAGTGCATTTCAAAATGACCGTGGTTTGATTTTAACTTATTATGTAATTAGCTCCTCAAAAATGGGGGGAAAAAAAAGAGAGAGAGATGAAATATGCAGTGCATCAGGGGAAAACTGTCCTCAGTTTTAAAGTTACAGTTTGGAAAATATTAGATTTTTTCCAACTCTTCAGTGTTCAGTCTGCACAATAATACATATTTTAATAGGCCTCAGCATTCAGCTTCGAAGAAGTATCCTTAATGGCAGGGTCTGAGGTTTTTCTGGAAAGACAGGTGAGAGTAGATGGAATGGAAATATAATGGAAGTTCTGCTATGCCAAAATATATATGATTCAATTAGCACACATGGCCGAAACCTCAAATGAAATTAATGAATTGCATTGTCCAATATGCCTTTAAAACAAGATTTAAACTAAGTAATGATTAATGGAATAATTAATGTTCCTAGTAATTGACAGGCTCTGCTTTAGTTGCCATTAATTTGTTCATTTACATGACAAATTGTTTCTTAGTATATGGAGACTGATTCTGATATGTGATTTTCCATGTGCCAGGCTAAGGCTAGGCACAAAATAGTATTTGCCAGCTACTGATTTTGTTAAGAACTCTACTACACAGTTTCACCACAATTCTCTCTTGGTGGACTGTGCCTGGGAATTATTCACTACATTTTGCAGCTGGCAGAATGGAAATTTCTTGATGTTTTGACAGCTTGATTCATAGAGTTTAATACATTGAAAAAAAAAATAATGAAAGGAATATTTGGAAGATGAGCAGATCACAGTTAAATGTTCGACTTGACTAAGACATGGATAAAACCACAAATACTTCACCCAAACTCCTCAGGTATGGAAACAGTGGAAATACACAGGACCCAAGCTGTACTTTTTTTAACTGCCATAAAAAACAAGTTAGTCACTGATGGCAGTGGGAGCTGAGCTTACAATTCAGCCGTATATTTTTATACTACAGAAGTGTCGATGTGTATGTTAACCTTAATGGCACAATGAGTCCCCTGCCTAGTAGAATACATACAAAGCATCTGTCTGCTAGTAATGGAAAACCTGTCATCTTTCCAGCAGATCTACATCATGAATCATATTTGAATATAATTTCTTTTTAAACCATATATTCTGATATATTCACTCCATAATGAAATATAGCGTTAAGAGGTCATATGTCTTGAATAAAACTGGGTGGGAAATGATTATTTTAATACTGCTGAGATCTCTTAAAATCAATAGATGAAAACAGAGTATCTAATGCCCGGAAATAAAAAAATGTATAATTGTTGTAAAATAAATGTCAAAACACAACCCCGGAAAGTGGAAAAAAATGTTTCATCTGAAATTCATTAGCTACTGAAAAACAAGTGATGTAATAACATTCATGTCTCTCCAGAAATAGAACTTTAAATAATTCTCTGAAATGTGTGATTTCTGGATTTCACAATAATCTCCTGAAGTATTTATTACTCAGTAACGTATTGTACTATGCAGACTGCAAATTGCAAGCATAATAATCTTTTGCTTTTATTTAGAAACTAGAAAATCATAAAGTTTATTCTGAAATGGAGTTCATATTTTGGTTCACATTCCCTGATTGACCTAAAAAGACAGGTAAGACCTTTTCCAAAGGAAGGAATAAGCATTCTCTTCTTCCATTTTATGGAGACAGTTAAATTTCTAAGCAAAACCTTGCATAATATTAGCAATCTTCACTTGAACCAAAGGTTTTCTTTGATTTTATTACAACAGAGAACCAAAACAGACTTGCTTTTACTTAACTGAAGGATGACAGAAATCTTTTGAATCGATACAAAAAGCCTGCAAAATGATCCCACAAATCAGCAATTTGCTATGTGAATAAAAACAAAACAAAAAATTATCAGTAAAATGATTTATCCATAAAATGTGTCTCCTGTATTCAGGACTGATCACTTTTTTTTCCCCCCTCTTGTTTAGATTTCCTTTCCTCCTCCTGCATTTAAAACAATATGCAAACATACTGGTATTTCTTTAATGTGACTGTATTTGTAGCTCCAGCATGTGGGACCACGTTTGACAGCACAGTGAAGTCAGTGAAGGCAGCTCTCTCATTTTACCATCTTATTTGCCACAAATAAATTTTTAACACCAAGAATTTATCTCCTAAATGACCCAGTGATGTAGAAAGGCCCTTCTTAGATGACACCCACTTACAGAGCTTTCCAAGTAACACCAACACACAGCCACGGCCCCTATTCTCACCACCCATTCTCACCCCGTGCTACAATATGCCTCTCCCTCAGTTGTTCACAGAAAAATACTAAAGGGAATGTGTTGTGAAACAGATTGTGAACTGAACCAGGTTAAAAATAACTCAAAAAACAACCCTAAGTCTTCACATTTTGATGTAACCCTCTGGGGCTTAGAAGAGTCTTTCTAATGCTGTTTTCACATCCATAACCAGCCCACCCATGCAAAAGCAAATACTAGATGGGCTTTGACTTTAATTCTTATGCTCAACTAAACTTCAGTTTCACAAAGAACTGTAGCTCAGGTTTTTCACTAAAGACAGATTACATCTAAGTAAAGGCAGAAAATCCTTAGTGGCAAGTTTCAGGAACTTTCAGTTCCCAGGCTTCAGTTCCCAGTCACCAATCTTAGGAGTCTTGGTTTGTTTTTGAGAACAAAACGAAATGCTAATAAAATGCTTACAAAAAGCACTTAAGAACAAATACTCATTAATGTACCTTCTACTGAAAAGACAGAAGTTCTGCTAGGCCAGAATCTGTTGTGTCACTCATGTGCAGGACATTAAAAACACACTAAGAAATACAAATTCAGTAAAAATGAGGGAAGAAAAAAGTAACAGCCCAGACAAATGTTTTGCAGTCTGAGCTGTCTGTTGTCATTTTTTAGATTTCTAATTTTCCATGGACTTAAAACATCCACAAATTCTAATTCAAGAACTACCTCAGCTGCAACGAGAGTGAACATGAATACGTAAACTGCGAGAGGATGATAATGTTACAGGACAACCTGTGCACGCTGGTAAAGATGAGTGTTGTAAAGTCCATGCTCATACTCAGCTACATGGTTTGTGAAGTTCTGTGTAATTTAGCATTACCTGTGTCAGCCGTGCAGTGCTCCAGTACTTCCCTCCAGCTCTGTAAACTTCAAGTGAACTCAAACCAGTCTCCATTATTTTCCTTTTTTTTTTTTTTTTTCCTCTTTTTTTAAAGGTTATGGAAATGCTCAGTATATGAAGGAGTAGTGGACTCACAGGAAAACTATAGCGAATAAATGCAAAACATATATGTGTGCGCATGTGTACCTGTCTCTCATAGGTAAAAGCAACATTTAATCATAGCAATTCTGCAATCAAAACTAGCACTTACCTAAGGGCCATATATTAATTTGATTTACAAAGAAATCAAGGATGATTTCTTGGAAATATTAAGAAACCTAATTGGGCTGTGATGATGGCATAAAAGGTCCTTTAATCCATTTTTGTAACAGCAGCTCCTAGCAACCAGAGTTATACCAACCTCACACTCCTACCTGCCAAGGCCCAGATATGGGACACAATTTGTGATAAAACTCATAATATCCAAGCAGGACATTGCAAAATTATGGGCAATTCACTTCCTCTGTGTAAATAGCCCTATTTCCAGCATCTGTAATTTTAAACCACAGCATGATGGGATGCTAAATTGGTGTCAATCATGGATAATTTTGGGATTACATAAGTAACAAGGGCCCTAAAGGCAGGCATAACTAGTCTAAAAGGTTAACATAGTTTCAATTTTAAACGTTAAAACATGATATATTTTATATGTGAAAAAACAAAAATATTTCAACAGTATTTTGAAGCAGAGACATCAAATTTGTTACAATTTGAAGAGACATATTCTTTATAAAATTCTTCTACCTACCATGCTTTCCTAATGAAAAGGATATCAGGATTATTAGGTTTTATATTATCTTTCTACTCTTAAATTCTTACAATTTAACATTAACATGTTTGTTGTCTAACGTGATACAGAGAATCAACAGTAAATCTTCTCAATTCAATAAGCAAAATAAGCATGTACTGCTCTATTTTTAAAAGTGTATACTAGCATTCAAATTGCTGCTTAATTCTGTGCCAACTGGCCTAATTCTGTGCCAACTGGCCCAATTCCACTAACTACCTTTGACATCCTCACAAATTCTCACACAGTTTTTCCTTCCATCTCACATGCTGTGAGAATCCCACAGACTCTTTACCCTCCTGTCTTTCACCTCTTCCATCAGAGATCACAAAGCCAAGACATTTTCCCTGTCAGCTCCCCTTATCAGTCCTACCCCTTACAATATAAGGGCATCTTACATTTCCTCACCTCATCCAATAATAATAATAATAATAATAATAAATAAATAAAATAAAATATACATCCTTCCCAACTGTGGCCTATCTGTATCTTTCCCAAGCTACTTGGTGTCCCTGGTGATTCGATGTGCTCTTTCTTAATACTGAAGGTCTTTTAAACATTCCCCAGCCACTACCAGCATTCACTGAGGTCTGCAGAAGACAGGGCATCAGTGCTCATTTCAAACATGCAAGGGTTTGGCCTGCAAGTCCTCACGCAGTGAACATCTGAGGTTTTTCAAGCTTGTGACAACAATGACATCTCCAGAATCTACACTACAACACACATTCAAGTTTCATAAACTCATGAAATTCCCTTTGATACATACTTTGAGCCCCTACTAAGTGTTTACAACAGGACAATATTTTTAAAAGCTATTGTTAGGAGACTGACAGGCAGAGAGAAATTTTGCTTTAGCTGAAAATGAAACTCTTCTGTAGCAACTACACAGAAAGTTATGGAGATACTCATTAATCATACAACTGAACTGGCTGTTTATTAAAAGGGCTTGTCATGTATCCCACACAGTATAAGACATCCCTCCAGCTCTACTGAATTCCAGTGCCTTCTGCATTTTTTTGTGCCTATACTTTGTGTTTCTTCCACATACATTGCTAACATTGATCTTCCAAATTTAACTAACATTTTTGGGAAAGACAGACAATTCAATGTTTGGGCTACTTTGGAGCCAGCCTGTGAACAAATATGACTTTGTAAGTCTGTAAATTTACCACTTGCTCTTGTTTAAAGATGCAGCACTGTGTTAGTCACATACCTGCTGCTGTCACTGTGCCTGCTGATTTCACGACTGCTGCATCTGATACTTCCAGTGGCACAGCAGTATCAGCAGGAAGGCTGCTGCTGGTGTGTGTGTTCAGTATTTAAAACCCAGTCTCAGTTTTAGGCATCCTTTTCCAATTGACTAATTTGCAGTTTGTACAGCTGAAAACACAGTAATGGTAACCCCAGCAAGATACAAAATTTAAGACTAGGATAAACTGTAACTACAGAGCCAAAAACTTGTTCACTGATCATGTAGCATGGAAGCATTCGGTGTTAAATGAAAACAAAAACAGTGCTACCATCACACTGTCCAACATGTGCAACAAAACAAAAAAAAATACAGATGTGGAAAAAAATCAAGAGCCAAGAGAAGTGCAGACACAATTATGACACATAAGCGTGCTTTTGCAGTATAGAAACCAAGTTTTTAAATTTCATCTGGCTTTTCTTCATTTAGTACACAGAATTCCTATTAAATTGTTATGAACTGCATGGAATTCTCTTAACTCTCTCGACTTTTTCTTAAAAATACCTCAAATTTGGACACCGATTACACTGCAATTCTGGGTACTGCAGTATGATACTGCAGTGCATACTGTGATCACACTGTTAAAACACTGAAGGCTGGCTCCTCCATGTGTCAGTCACTGCAGCTTTGAGTGGGGAAGATGAACCAATTTCAATAAACAGACAAAAAAACATTGCTAATCTTTAGCCAGGTGAAATATGATCATGGAAGAAAACTACAGCTGATGAATAGTTCCAATCAGATACTCACGATATGAGATAGCTATTTTCCTAGGCCACAGAAGGCACTTGAGATTTCTCTGCAAGGCAACCACTACCACCCAGCCTATTTCCTTGTAGACAAGAGGAGAGCAGTAGACATTATTTATCTTGACTTCAGGAAGGTTTTTAACACCGTCTCCCATAACATCCTCATTGACAAACTGATGAAGTATAGGCTAGATAAATAGTGAGATGTATTGAAATTAGGCTGAACTGCTGAGCTCGAAGGCTTGTGATATATGGCATGAAGTCCAGCTGGAGGCCAGCCACTACTGGGGTACCCTAGGGGTAGACACTGGGTCCAGCGATGTTCAACATCTTCATTAATGACCTGAATGATGGGACAGAGTGCACCTTCAGCAAATTTGGAGATAATACAACACTGATTAGTGGCTGATATAGCTGAGGGTTGAGCGGCCATTCAGAGGTCTCTTGACGGGCTGAAGAAATGAGCCACAAAGAATCTCATGAGGTTCAGCCAAGTTTTGCCCTTGGGGAGGAATAACCCAAGACACTAGTGCAGACTGAGGGCTGGCCTGTCTGGAAAGATGCTTTGCAGAGGACCTCTGGGTCTTGGTGAACACTAAGCTGAATGTACACCAGAAATGTGCCTTTGCAACAAAGAAGTCTGATGGCATCCTGGGCTGCCAGAGCACTATCAACAGACTAAGGGAGGTAATGCTTACCCTCTACTCAGCCCCAGTGAAACAGATCTGGAGCTCTGTGTCTGTTCTTGGCTCCACAGTTTAAGAGGAACATGAAGCAAGACCAGCAATGGGCCAAGAAGATGATTATGAGATTGGAGCACCTGACATACAAAGGAATTTGAGAGAAACGGGATTGTTCACCCTGGAGAAGAAAATGTTCAGCACAGGGGGAGGAGAAGACAGAGCCAGATATTCAGTGACTACACCAGAAAAATCTACTCAACCTACTGCAAGACAACTCTGCTCACTTCCAAAACTGTTTTTTGAAAGAACGTAATTTTGGTTAGCATGTAGTATGGACTGAACAACTCTTCAACTGTTACTCAAACTGTAACAAGCTGGCTGGCTGTTAAAGCTGCTTCCTCTGACTTACCAGCAGTTCATGATCCCTCTGCAGAACTGGAAAGTGAAATGAATCAGGAGCTATACGGTGATGCTGGAAAACTCTAATTTGGTTAAAGGATGTGAAAAAGTCAAATTAGTTCTTATTCTGCCCGAAGTCTACTTTCCCTTATTTTTTTTAGAATGTGGATTCGTGCAATTCCTATCAAATGGTTCCCCTTAAAAAGCAGACAATTTCAGAAACCTTGTATACACAAAAAGCACCACAAGCCTCATCATCTTTCAGCTTCAGATTAAAGGATCTGTTGATCTAAAAAAATTGTAACCATCTCAGTAAGAAACCAGGCTCAGAATATTTGGTTAATTAACCAGATATTTGCAGTAAATGTTGTCTCTTCAGAAGCTTCTGTTGCTTTGACTACCGCTACAAGTAAACTCAAAACATATCCTACTCATCTGTGGTGGTCTTCGAAACCGCATGAATTTACAATATTTCAATCAAAACCTTTGATCTCAGATGTTATTTAATACTGATAGAGATAATATATATTTACATACACACACAATTTGAAAGGAAACAAACATATTCTGATATATGGTGAGGTGATATGTTAATTAAACATTTAACAGAGAAGAAAATTCCTGAAAATCCAATATGTAATGGAAAGCATCAAAACCACGATGTCAAAAATGATCACCCCAGGACAGACTCCTGCTAAGAAATACTGGTAATGTGCAGTTCTGATTTAGACTGCCACATTAAAGACTGCCCTGAGCTTCTAGACTCCTCTGCCTCTCTTCAACACTGACAGCTGACAACTTTTTATTTAATGTTTGAACTCTGAGTTTGTTGAGCATTATAATCAAGTTACATAGCTTAAGTGATAAATCCATTCCCTTGAACCTAATTCCATCTCCCATCTCTTCCTGGTCAAATTTAGTTTTAGTATGTGAGAAACAAAATACTTGAAATGATCACTCCAGGCCTGGCATTCATCCTACTTATGCGTCTGGCTAACATTTTACATCACAGAGGAAATATATACCTCAGAAGAGGAATATTAAGGAATTAAGGAATTCCTTAGAATAGGAATATCAACAAGTATTAAGACATTAAGAACTGGCAGAAGAGAAACAAATTTTCAGGTATGTTGAGAAGACTTGTCTCAATTTTGGGACAGAAAGAAAGGAATTAAAACAAACCAGAGTCAAACACAGACAAGCAAAGAAGACGGGAAATAAATATTGCGGAGCTCCTCAGCAATGTGTGATGGGTGCATGCTCATTATTTAATAGCATGATCTCTTTGAAAGGCATTTAGGTAGGAAATGAACCACATACCTTCTTGGACTTGAAACACTGTATTACAATTCAGTATCTTATATAAAATATATGGTACTAGATATTTGGAAATTGAGCAAAAAGCATGATCATGTAGTGATTCCACATACCTTAAAATATGAAGATATTTCCTGAAAGAGGCAAAAAAGGGCTATTTTAAAGGAAGTCTGAGAAGAAAAAGGAATAGCATAGCATATTAACAAATATTATTTTCAATATTTAAATTGGTCCATTATGAGCAGAATGATCCCTTTCCAGTACACTTAGACCACCATATGTTCATTCCAAATCAAGATAAAGAATTTCATTTTGACAGTTTTGTGTTTTCAATGTAAAAATAAGAAGGCAATTTTGTCACATCTTACGGAAAAGTGGATCTGAGGGGAGGCAAAATTGCGTGAAATAGCAAACAGTTTAGTGGGGGGAAAAACTTCAAGGAAACATTCTGAGCAGTTTCACACAGCTCTGATGAATGCCATAATGAAAGAAAATGAAGCCAGGCACTACAGAATTGAGTTATCAAAAATCCAGATGAAAGCATATATTGTCTTTTTGTTACTGCTCTCTGAGGAAGAACAACATTCATTTACTAGAAGGAGGGGTATTACAGATCCTCCTTTTGGGAGTCAGAGGTCATTCGGAATGTCACTGAAAAAGCATGTGTAAAACAGGCAAGATATCAGGCTGAGAAACAATAAAAGCACCAGGATAACAATGTATTTCAAAGTGCTTGGTTCGGTACCGTGAACAATTGGGTATATGGAGCAAGATATTGTCTGTATCAATTTTGCAATTGTCTGTCCTGGATCTCTACAGAAAGACTAAAAAGAGGTTTTTTCAAACATGACTTGGGAAAATGAACATACTGGACTTGCATTTATTCTATCAAAAATATTCTTAGAATACTTTTACAAGAATGTATTTTGAAGGCATTGCTGGGTAACATTTAAACAGTACAGCCTATGATGTTACAGTATTGTTAAAAAATGCTTAACGTTAAATTTGAAACAAACAGGCTGAGATGTAGTTCTACTCCAGCTATATCATTGCTTCCCTATATGTATTGTCACTTTAACATACTTCTTGTTTCTTGAAAATATTTTTGTCCAATGTATACACATGGGTTTGCTTTTATCCTATGTACTATCATCAGACATGGAGTACTTATCTCAGTATTTTCAGAAAAGAAGTTAATTCAGCAACCAAAGAGATTAATACGTATAACTGATTTTTTGTCAGCTTCTCTTTGGAAACTTTAAACATTCCTTCACTATTCCTCCTATAAGTTTATCTCTATTTCATACAAAAAGCAAAGACCAAAGAGTTGTAAGGTTATGGACCTTAGGAAGTGTCAGAACTGAGATAAAGTTACTTTTCCTAGTGTAAAAAGCTCCATCTCTGAATTACAGAGCAATGCTAATATTTGTTTCCTCACAGATATTTAGTTAATGCTCATTTCTGTCTATTCTTAGACATGAATATATTCATTAGGCCATGAGTTTGAATGCTTTGCTACTGGATTAGCTGTTTGCTAATGGACAACCAGTGCATATACATGGTAAAAAACACTTCTGCTTTGCTTTCCAGATTTGAAACCCTGCAATGTGGTAGGCCACACTATGCCCTACCAAATCTTGTCTCCTTTTCAGGACAGTGTGAATACAAGGTATATCTGTGTCTCTCATGCACAAAGAATTCTCTAGCCTGCTTTAAGCAGTATTTCAAACACCAGTCAGGTGAGCTGTCAGGAACGTGGGTCAAGTGCTATTCGGACTAAGTCAGAAAGAGTTGTCTTCTAATATCTGCTGCCAGCAAAACGTGTTGTGTTGTATATGCCACCATCCCGTTATTCAAGTGACACTTAATAAGATATGACAGTTTTCAACCAAGCAACGCTGATTCAAGAGTCAACTTGAGCAAATACTGCAGGGAAGACAATCAGGACAATTCATAGAGAGGAAGAATGTTCTGTAGTCAACAGGATTAAACTTACAAATAACTGCTCATTACAGGCTGTAACTCAGGATATCTCCCCCTCTTCTCTGTTCCAATGCATTCTTCCACAAGGACGTGACATTTTGGATCTTGCTCTACCACATAAATACCTTAGAGTACATCTCTGCTTGCTATCACCTGCAGTCAATGCACTGTATTCTGTATGTGCACCCATCATTTAATTTGAATTTCCTGTTTAATAGCCTCTCTATGCAGAGAGAGGAAATTACACTATATCAAAAGAAGAAGAAAAAAGCCTGCTTGAACATAAATAATTATTTAATGAAAAAGGAAAAAAAATAACCAGCAGCTGTAGATAGGCTTGCTTGGTAGATGCAGGAAAAAAAAAAAAAGATTTTGTGAAGACTTATTATGCTTTCACTTCATTTAGCACAGGAGAGCCATCCACAATAAATGGCAGCAATAAAAACCTGAGAAGGGAGTAAGCCAGTTTACCATTGAGTAAATAAAGCAAACAGCTCCCTGATTTAATTTACTAAAAAACACAGGGAACTATAAATTCTATATATGAAACACTGAGCTGAGGCAGGATGTAATCTCCTGCTCCTGGGATTCCTATCAGCAATATAGAGTTTCAAGTTAAGTCTCTTCTCCATAACATTTAATGTGGTGACATTTCACTTCCTCGTCTTCCATAATAGTGTGGAGGAAAAATGTTGTTAGCTTTACAGGCCCTATGCAGTATTAAAGAGGGAGAAGTAACTTTCTCCTGTCAGTGCCCAAGACCTATATTTTGCATCTCCCAAGTCTAGGAACTGATCTATACTTTTACTAAAATACCATCTTCACATTTTTGGATCTATCTTACAGATACTCATTCTCCAAAAACACCTTTGCATCTTTTTATTAAGTACAGTAACTTATTTTTTTTTTGAGATAACATTACTTTTTTTTTGTTGTTGTTTACATAGTAATTAAAAGCATATCCAAAAAGCAACATATAAAGTACCTTTTTGAAAGGAGCATTTACTAATATCTGAGCTCAAATAACAATAGGGTACTGAGACAACAGGGTACTGAGACAATGACATGAGAAGAGTGGAGATTGAAGGGATAAACCAAAATGAATCCAGCTGTGGTGACACCAACATGCTGTGGTTATTGTCTGAAAAAAAAAAAATAAATCAATAAAGGGCTTTTCATGGTCTCAGAAATAAAAAGGGGTGCTTTTTTTTTTTTGTGACAGCAGTTGTACGTAAGTTAGAAGATGAGCTATTTGTAAAGACAGCTTATTTTCACGTCTCTGAATAATTCACAATTTTAGACATACTTCCCCTTTGTGTAGGATTTTCCTACAAACACAGCAGTTTGCCCTCATTGGGCATGAGCCCTTCATCTCCTTATTTGCTAGTGATGGTACAGGTATAACCGGAGCAAACGCTAATCCCTGAGGTAATGATACACTCATCAAGACGCACTCTCTCTCCATGCTTGCTTTGTTCCAGGTGTCTTTAGCTGACAGCCTAAAGTGGACAGTTCTGCTAGGACAAAGGCCTCTTGCCAGTGCAGCAAAAGGGAGCGGCATTAGGCCAGCAAAGAAAGGGAAGAATAAATACAAAAGAGGAGTGATGACAAGCTCATGCTTTACCACAATGGTGTGCATTTTTAAGCACCATAGCTTAGGTTCCTGTAGATGAATGCAACAGACAGACTGACAAACACACCTTTACTGTAATTGACATGATCAGTTGAGTGGAGGAGAAAGCATTTGAGGCTCTTAGTTAAAGAACGGAGTGGAAAGCTATTAGATTAGTACTTCAAAAACTCAGAAGACAGATATAAAGTACAGTCTGAGCAAGAAAAATTATACAGACAAAAAGTACATCAAAAACTATTAGAATAATAAATCTTTTTGTATTCCAAGAATTTCAAAGACAATTGAACAGCAGTTTCTGCACAGTGTTTATTTCTAAATCTGAAGATGCGAGTAGTATTCAGTGTTATTCCACTGGCAATAAATTACAGGTAGAAATATAATAAAAGTAGTTTTTGCATGTCAGTGTGGCAGTATCAGCTATATTTAAGGACAGGAAGACTTAAATGAATACATTACCCAGAAAGTGGTTCCGTTGTGAACCCCAACTGCTGAGGAAACAAACTTACATTTCTCAGCAGCTATTATGTTGTAAAATTTTTCCTGCAAGGGCATGGTTTCTTACCTAAAAACTACATTTTTTGGCCCTTACCAGGCAAAGTATTTTATTTGAGCTTTAGCTCATATGAGAGCTATCCCATAGTTGACACTTATTTGCAGAGAATGCAAATAGTAATATATTTGTCTTTCTTTGAAAACACATTATTTTCAACCCTTAAATGAAACGAAATCTCATTCTGCAAATCTGTGCAAACTAACCCTGACACAATTTCCCAGTATATATAAATATGATTTCCAGCTATTTTACATGTGGTATTTCAAATCAAAACATTAAACCCCTTGGGTGCAACAGATAATCCTATTGAAAGGTTAAGGTGTGAAATCTTAGATCTTATACAAGCAAATTTCCAAACTAAATAAAAGAATCAAATAGACCTGCAGAGAAATCCATCAGATACATAAAATCAGTAATTTGTTTCCCCTTAAACAAGCAGAAAGAGCAGGAAAGGAATACACTGATTAAGGCACTTTGCTAGTGAATAAAGCTTTTTCTCATTTGCATTCCCTAGACAATACTAAAATGCTAACTTGCATTCTGTAAATTTCTAATAGCATAATTACTGTGTACCAATCATTAAACCTTTGAGAAAAATTTTAAAGTGAAGTTTCATTATTCATACATACACAGAATAAAAGTCCTTTTCTACAGGAATCATCCTACAATCACTCCTGATTTTTTCTCCAGCCTCAATATCTAAGAAAAATATAGGCAAAGTACTCCTATAAGAGTAATACATCCTCAGAAAAAATATATAATATATCTAAGAAAATGGAAATGTACCTGAGTGTTCAGGGAACCACAGAATATCTCAGGTTGGAGGGACTGGCTCCATATAGAACCACCCAAAACCCAAACTTCATGTCTGGCAGTGCTGTCCAAATTCTCCTTGAACTCTGGCAGCTCAGAGCCATGCCCGCTGCCCTGGGGAGCCTGTCCCAGTGCCTGACCACCCCCTGGGTGCAGAACCTTTCCCTAACCCCCAGCCTGACCCTCCCCTGTCCCAGCTCCATGCCGTCCCCTCGGGTCCTGTCGCTGTCCCCAGAGAGCAGAGCTCAGCGCCTGCCCCTCCGCTCCCCTCGTGAGGGAGCTGCAGGCCGCCATGAGGCCTCCCCTCGGCCTGCTCTGCTCTGGGCTGAACAAGCCAAAGGACCTCAGCCACTCCTCATTGGTCTTACCCTCCAGATCCTTCACCATCTTTGTAGACCTCCCTTTGGGCATTCTCCAGTAGCTTTATGTCTTTGTTATACTGGGGCATCCAAAGCTGCACACAGTGCTTGAGGTGAGGCTGCACCAGAGCAGAGCGGGACAATCCCTTCCCTCAACCAGCTGGTGTTATTACATGGATTTTACACTTCAGTTCAACTGCAATTGAAGTTCTCAAATTTTCCCATCAACATCAAAGGACAAAAGAAAACTTTAGTCAGCTTATTTGAACTCCCTCCTCATAAACACCAGTGAAAAAAGAGAGCGACCAAATGCCTGTGCCAGCAGTACGAAGGAAAGCCCAGCAGTTAAGGAGAGAATTTCCAGGCATGTAACTGCACCGTGATGCCTTTATGCTAAGGATTACATGGCTAATGGTTCCAAGAAGATATTAATTACCATATATTTACTTTTGAAGGTAAACGTATGGTAAACCCATATATATATATATATGTACACACAGTATGCAGGAAGGTGAATGCAAACATACGACGGTATACCACTTAATAGCATCCAACCATTTTCTGTAGTCCTTTAGTGCAAACTGCTGAGACACCTGCTATTGTGTAGATCCAGTTTAATCTGTAAAAGATCACTCAAGACTATGTCCTGACTTTTCTGTCTTAACTGAACTTGAGTTAGGAAGATCATCATCAGAACTAGGGATGCATGCAAGCTTAGAAGTTCTGAATATAATCCTACATATGCATACATTTGCTCATTCATGCAGGTTGGTATCATTTGATAAAACAGCTCTGAGTCCTTTTATTTCTTATTAGATGTTTGTATGTACACAGAAAGATAAAAGCACAATGTATTTTTCTATCTCTACTGCCTTCATATTGTTTTTATGCATCTCTACTATAACTACTTTTACAAGACAATGAATTTTTACAGACCAATTCACAGACAGCACACAACTCCTAAATTATTTACACTATCAAAGTAATGGCCTTAAACTGTATTCCCACAGTGAAACACTTATGTGTTTTATTGAACTTCAGGAAGTGGAAGAGTATATATGCATGTCCACTAAAGTGTCTCTGGTAACAAAAAAATAAATCCATAAAAGGAACAAGAAGAAAGACAGGAAAATAAATATTTGATTTTAATAATATTACGACTGAAGTCCTTGGTGTAAAAAAATCTGTAGAAAAGATTTATACTGTATTCCGTTATTCTTCTGTATTACATTACAGAATAATCTGCCCCCCTCCCCCCTTTTTTTTGTAGTTTTTTTTGGGTAGAATTTTGGTCCAAAAAAAAAAAAATTTTTTTTTTTAAAAAAAAAAAAAAAAAAAAAAAGGTGTTGCAAGTCATGGTTGGCATCACAAAGTTATGCAACCTTTGAGGTATTAGGGCAAGGGAGTTACTAGCTCCTGCACATTTTTTTATTATTATTTTTTTTATTTCTATTTGTTTATTATACAAAATTCAGTACAACAAAAGTTTCCATAAATTAAAAATGAATCCAACACAGCATGCTAAACTTCTCACATTGCACGTGTAGATTATAAATTTTCTGGAACCTTGTAACTGTCACTCTCCCTCTTTTATAACTGGATATCAGAAAATGGGATGGATTACTGACTAGTTAGGACTGTGAAATGATTTAATGACTGTTTTCCCCTATAGAAAATCCTACGGAGCTGCATAGTAATACTTCTCTTGCTATAAGGCAGAGAGAATTATTTCTCTGGGCAGATGTGACTAAGAAGGAAGCAAAAAATTGAGAGAAAGCAAGTACAGACAGCATGATCCTGGATTGAAAAGGCTTTAAGATGTGGCATGGGAGGAGGTTGGAACAAAGCTCTAACCAGTAAAGTAAAAACATCCAGGGTACAATTTGTAACAAGACTAAATAAATAAATAAAGCATATTATTACTAGCTTCAAAAAGGTCACACAGCATCTATCCATACTGCCTTTAAGGAAGACCTTGGGAGGTCATTCATTCATCCTTGGCTACCAAAGACAAGAACCTCCAACATTTTATCTGTAAGCAACTGTTGGGAATTTTTTTCTTTGAATTCAAACCACAGAAGTATGCTTTGGAAGAAAGCTGTCAAAGTGCAATGCCTTCATTCATTATATATTGCAGAAAGAAAAACTACATGCAACATTTGAAATTTCCATATGTTATAATATTCTTCTAGTCTAATCCTGTCAAGCTGGATGAATGGAATTCAAATAGAGGAAATTAAGGTCATCTTTGGGCAGGCATTCATTTAGATTTTTTTCAGTAATGGCATTAGACAATGAGGGATTTTCTGACTGATTTGTAACAAGAAGAAGCATCCTCCACCTTCACCACTCCCCAAAATACAAAACACAACATGGCAGAACCTGGAGAGTTAAGAGGTATTGCTAGCTTTTTGATGCTGTGAACGTTTATAGAAAGGACTGCAACAGTTACTAGCAGCTAGAGCTTCCTAGTAGTCATTTGTCCATTTGGAAATTCTGACACTACTATGAATAAAACAGATGACCTCTTATTCTAAAGGAGATATTCCTTCAGTCATTTTACATCACACAATTTAGAAGTACTATTCTGCTGCAAAGCTCTTTGGAATAAAGACCATCTCTTCCTATACCTTTTAGCGTGACTGGAGCCTAGTTTAATCTGGGGCTATTTTAGAAAGGTAATTTATTTTACTTATATAGAATAAACAAACCACCACCAACAACAAAACAACAACAAAAACAGCAAAAACACAAGTGCAAAAAAAATGCATCCCATGGAGAAAAACACAGTGACAGAAACTGAAAAAAAAAACATAAGTTTATATGCATAAAGTAACAATTTAAATCCTGTATTAAGGAAAGAAAACAAGCATCAGCAACAGAGAGAATGAAAAGGTTTGTTTTACAGCCTGAACACTTATTGTAAATGACACCAAAAACAACAGTACTTAATTCTTTAAACTCCTCAACAAAATGAGAGTTTCTTGGTGAGGCAGACTCAGCAACACAAGGCTAATGTTCTAAGCAGAGTCCTCGGTGGAGTTTTACTCTCCCTACAGCCTTCTTGTCCGCTGTCTATGCATTCTGCCAGTCAGTGTTGCACAACTGGACCTTCCATACATTTGTTCTGTTGTCCTATCATTCCCTTCTTTATAGACAAGGGAAACAAAGTTCTGACACACTTAAAGAAGAGACTCAGAGTTTGGAATTTCTTTGATCATAGAAAAAGAACCAACTGAAACGCCTTTCCTGAGCTGAACTGGAATCCACCAGTACTGAGATGTTAAGCTAGCTTCAGTAAAACACAACAAAGTTTCAATCATTGGAAAATAAGCAATG
The DNA here is from genome assembly GCF_011077185.1 of Oxyura jamaicensis. Taxonomy (NCBI): domain Eukaryota; kingdom Metazoa; phylum Chordata; class Aves; order Anseriformes; family Anatidae; genus Oxyura; species Oxyura jamaicensis. Next base: position 6,903,831 of record NC_048901.1, read on the forward strand.
GGCTGCAAACATCTTGGCTCAGTCTTTAAGGTTCTCTCACAAGAACCAATTAGCCCATTGCCCTGCAGTGTTGCAGGGTACATTAATTATCTGAAATCCATCTATTCCATCACATTTTTGAGAATTGATAGAGACAACCTAACACAATGTTGTTAGGTTTTTGTGTGCGTGTGTGTGTGTATGCGTGTGGTCTTCTTGTTCTGAAAACATACCCACTCGCTGTGCAGCGTTGATTATACAGACTCACAAATGGAAATGTCACCAGACTAGCTTTGTTCAAAATGGTTTTGTAAAAATTATGTTTTTCTCTTTTTCCTTAGACCCTATCTTTTCCTGTCATCATAAACAAAGAAGAAAATTTGCTGAGTCTCAGTGCATTGTTTATTATCTAATAAATGACTACCTGGATTTGAAGACAACAGAATAGCCAAGCTCTTTTTGAGAAAACATTCTACATTCCTACTCTTAAAGTTACTTTTAGAGCCTGTCATTTTGGGCAGGGAAAATTTAAGGATTTTTCTTTTTTCTTTCTCTGAGGAGTTGACATTGCACACTTCAGTGTTAAACCTTAAGATCCAAGTGATGGGTACCTTTTCTTCTCAAGTATGTGCCCAACAATTTACTAGTACTGAGGAGGTAAAATCTTATAAAAATGCTGAAAAAATGCATAATGTGGATAAAGAATGCTTTTGTTCAGCAAATCACTGTTGCTGCAAAACAGGGAACACTCGTGCATGAAGACAATCCTCATTTCTGCAAGATGAAAATTGTTTCTTCAGCAGCTTCCGTCGTGTTTCCAACTTCCTGCTCTGGATATAAATGCTTCTTATAGACAACTAATTTGCCAGCAAGGCTGACATTGATTTAGAATGTTGATAACGTAGAACATTTAGTAAACGTAGAACAAATTTAGTAACGTAGAACAAATTAGTAAATATGATTTCTCTTACTCTCAGGCATCTTAATACACAGGCTGGGTTCATGACAACTTACCAAATGGACATGTAGTTACTTCACTGATGCATACCTCAGCATGGAAGAATAACACGTACTTGGATTTTTCTCATGTAATAAGATCTTGCAGTTATTTACTGCAGCTTGTTTATCTCTGTATCAGGTAGCAGTAAGAAGCACATTTGGCTCATTAAAAAAATATATTTGATGTATTTTTCTGCATTATATCAACAATGAGATACAGATTTAAAATCTGGAACTAGAAATGCAAACTAAATCATACGCTTCAGCCAAATTCAAATGTGAACACCTTATCTAGGTTAACTAGGTGCTGTAAATTTGTAGAGGTCCAAAGCACACCTAACATGTCATCCTCACTTGTTCTAATAAACTTCAAGCACTGAAAGCTCTGTGGTATTCCTAGTGTCCACTTACTACTTGCCACTTCCAATTTTGCAGTCAGCATTTTTCCAGTCATCGTTAGTACAGCAAGGGCAGACTTCCAATCATTTGCCTTAACAAAATCTATTCTACATATTTATACATATACGTTGTTAAATCTTAGATGCCATATCTCACATGCACTTCAAACTTCTGCAGCTCTATGGGCACTAACAGTAGGCTGCACCATAAATGAGTTATGTCGGAATTAAATTATAACCATAAACAAGCAGGGTCACTAACGAGCTGAAAACAGAAAACAGAACTGCTGGCTGCCTTTCAAGTTTATAGGACTATTCAAATGGATATGTCACAGTTGAGACCAGAGAACCAGATTAGTGTAATAATTAATTCATTGTTTATTTGAAAGTTAGAAATTTCAAGGATAATATCCTGAAAGCAGGAAATTAGAAGCTGTGTCCATCCTGTGAACCAGTATTTATCACAGCAAGAGACCCAGAAGCTGTTACTGAGGTCACAATTGGACATACAAATGTGAAGAGACAACTGTCTCTACACAAAGAGCCATCACACATTAAAATCTATTGCAAGCACATTGGAAACACAATGTCATGTTAATCCATGTGTAAGAAAATGATTTTGATGCCCAGAAGTTGTCTTTGTCACCAAGGGGAACTGCAAATGGTGTCCTGATGACATTTATTTCTGTAAAAAGAAAAATCAGAGGGGACCATGGCACATGATCTCTACTGGGACAAGTTCAGAAGGGAAGGATTTAAAAAAAAAAAAAAAGCAGTTATAATATTAGCAGAAGTGTTCTGACAGATTAGTAACATTTCTCTGTATCCTGAAGCAGCAATCTTAAAGCAAAATCTCCAAACTATTTTTTGCCACATCTACTGGCTAGTAGCAGGCTATGGAAACATGAATGCATGACCTTCAGCTCCACAATTTCAGACCGACAGAAGATTTTGGGTAGTTGGAAATACTGCAGAGCAGGCAGCTGTTTCCCATTCCAACACCCAATATGTGAATGGAAAATATGCATTTATTCTTCCTCATTATTCAGAGCAAGCTTGCTCAAAATAAAGATAAATAATCAGAGATCTGGGCAACCTGGTCTAGTGGGTGGCACCCCTGCCCATGGCAGGGGAGTTGGAACTAAGTGATCTTTAGGGTCCCTTCCAACCCAAGCCATTCTATGAATCTATGATCTCTATTGAGATCAGAACTTTATATTCCTTTACGAAATAGTGTGCCAAGTCATTGTATTCCAATGGGATCTTCCAAAGAGAGAAATATGACACTGCCTTCCAGGAACCGGGGCAGGGTTCTCAAAGAAAGCTGAAGATGGGAGGTATTCTGTCTCAGTTACCTTCCTCTACAATGGACAAACATTAATCAGAACTTTTGACTTCCTCCGTGAATTGAAAGACTGAGCCAGCTGGTAGATCAAGTATATCACAACCACTTCAAATTCAGTGTTCCACTTTTCTACACACAACACAGAACTGCCTTGTCATTCTTTGCACCACAGGATCTATATGAATCCAGACAGGTTTTAATGAACTCCACCAATATTTAAGATAAATACCAACGGGACCCTTACTGTCAGTAACACACTCTTTAACAATACATATAGACTCTGAGGTTCTACTAGCATTTAAATAAACAAAATAACCTTTTGATATTTTTCTATTTAGAGTATTGTTGAATAAATACCTTGATAAATAAATAAGCATCAGGTAAAACAGGGCTTACTGGAGTAAAATGGATAGAGAATATAAAAGAATCTACTCTTTAAACTTGACTTTATTATTCCTGCTTACTATTTTTCTCTTAAGGATTCTCCTTTACCATAAATGCAAAAATTGAGGATTCAGAACATGTTATCATTAGATCTGTACGGCTAATGAGGTCATCGGGAATTTGAACTGCCAGTGTTAAGGTGATTCTAAAATTTTTTCAGTACTATTGAAATACCTTTACGTGTTTTATTAGACAATCAGATCTCAACCATTACTCACTTTCAGATAGGTTTAATTGAGTCCATCATTTCACATTAGTGATCCAGGCATCTCTGAAAATCTAGTGCTATTGTGTTTTATGCTAAGCCTAATAATGTGTGTCTGTTGGAGTCCAAATCTAAACTTCACTGAAAAGAGTGTTTTTTTGATGGTGATGGTGTTTGTTTTGTTTGTTTGTTTGAGATGTCTGATTTAGCACTTCGCTATTTCAAGATTATTTTATCTAATGAGTAGTCAAGAAATCATAAGTAAAATTTCATTCAATGTTTACAAATCAGCTTCAATATTATTGCTTCACCAAACATACACAAAGTTGTGTGGTGCTGCATATATAATTCCTGATTAAAGAGATGATAATCAACTTTGGGGAACTTGATCTCAAACTAATCAAAGTACTGCTGACAATTTACTGTAGCCTGTAAGGGAATGGGGAGCACTGAGGCATAGAGACAAAATGAGAAACAAGTGCCTGGGGAAAACTGAGAATTTAAGTAAAAACCAAAAAGCTTTATTTTTTTCCCCCACGAATTTTGAAGTTTTCATAGAAGATATGATACCTGTCTTCCAGTTCTAGGAAAATCTAGGGTGCAAGCCATCACAACTATAGGGTCAAATAAACTTCTAAATTCTCAAAAAACTCAAAACAAACTCATCTGCCTCTTAAATTCAAAATTAAATATTCCCATTTATGCAAAGTTTAAAAGTTGTATAATGCACACTAGTTGCAACATCTGATCCTGAGAATCAGCTGTTTCTGAAATTATTATTTCAGATGTACTTATTGGACTTACATTGCTGTATTAAATCAAGGCTAGAGGTAATTAGAGGACTTGAAAGAATATGAAACCTCAAATACATTCTTCCCTGACTATCCTTATGTTTTCCCAACTATGGTATTTTAAATGCCCACATTCAAGCTTTAAGTTTCAAAACTGATGTTACACTGAAAACAGCCATTTACAAAAAAACATGAACAGACCTTGAACAACAGCAGTTCTTAATACCTTCATAATGCAACCTGCTATTGATTTGAAGCTACTATGTATTCCGCTTAGCTCTGCCTCTTCGAGTTTCTTGTATTATCCTCACTAATTAAGCAGTTTTTTGAGTTAGTGCAGTGACAGCTGAGCAGTACCTTTTGAATACCTCATTACTGCGCCCTCTTCTATGGTTTGTTTCCATGACTGCTAATGATCAAGTTTTGCTGTAGTGGATACTTTCACATTGCTACAGCACAATTTGTATAGCTGCTTTCAGCACTCCAACATATAATGCCTTCAATTGCCATGGTGCAATCCACTAAGGTGCTCGCAGGAATTTGGTCCTCAGTGGAGTTCAGCTTACAAAGGCACTTCTGTTATTTTGACATTCGAAAACAAATTAAATGTTTGTAATGAGTTCTTTTTACCGGCCTCACAATACCAAGATTGTTTACAATTCCAAGGCACAGTCATAGGAGACAGATAACTGCCTGCTGTGTTCACTGACAAGATACACAGTCTTTCCATAGCAGAGTACAGACCATGAACCAAGTAAATGACTGGGGCTTATCTGAGTGCTTCTTATTCCTCTAGTCTACTGCTTTCAATTTCATCTGCCTGAAACATGGAATGGTTTGGGTTGCAGAAGACCTTAAAAACCATCTAATTCCAACCCCTCTGCCAGGGGCAGGGACACCTCCCACCAGGCCAGGATGCCCAAAGTCCCATTCAACCTGGCCTTGAACAGTAAAGCACTTCTTATATCTAATCTAAATCTACCCTTTCTTAGTTGAACACCATTACCCCTTGTCCTATCACTGCACTCACTCCCTATCAGTCCTTCCCCAGCTGTCCTGTAGCCCCCTTTAGGTACTGGAAGGCCACTGTAAGGTCTCCTTGGAACTTTCTCTTCTCTGAGCTGAACAACCCGAACACCCTCAGCCTGTCTCAATAAGAGAGATGCTCCAGCCCCTTGATGATCTTTGTAGCCCTCCTCTGGCCTCATTTTAATAGGTCTACGTCCTTCTTGTGCTGGGGACTCCAGAGCTGAATGCAGCGCTGTAGGTGGGGCCCCACGAGAGCAGAGCAGAGGGGGAGAATTCTCTCCCTCGCCTTGCTGGCTGCACTGCTTTTGGTGCAGCCCAGGGTAGAGCTGGCTTTCTGTCGAGCTTCTCGACAAATGTCTTTAGGATGATGAGGGACACTAGCAGCTAGTAAGTAGACTAAAAAAAATTAAAATGAAAGACTTTACTTACATTTGGACAAACATGATTTTTAAGATTAGCATTTTCACTTCTTGTTTTGTGGCAATTTTGGTAATCACTCTAGATATACATTTAAGAAAAAAGATGTACTTTTTCCAGCCTTTCTCTTTATTATAAATAAAGTGTTGCTCCTTGTATGTGATTGAATTTATTATACCTGCCTCCCCCACTCACACACAGTCAGCCAGCAAAACTTCACAGTAAAGGCAAAAAGCCTGTATTTATGAAGTAAAGATCATCATATAATTCAGGTAAAATACTGAAAAAGAGGAAGCTGAAATTTCCTGTATTTTAATAATTAATGGACTTATAATTGGGGATCTTTAATAATAGGGGCTTACTCTGAGAAACCATTTGCTCAAAGATTTTTTCTCTTCACAGTAGAATTAAAAACTTAGTTTACTAAAATCACTACAAAATTTTTAAAGCAACAAACAATAAGAACACTATATAAATAGTGTTCTTATTGAACTCATATATATAGTGTTCTTATTGTTTGTTGCTTTATAAATATATAAGTAAAAGAACACTATAAATAAATATATATATATATATATACAGATATATAAAGATCTGCATCATGCCCAAAAGCCCTAACCCTACTGCTGGAGTTTTGACGGGCCCTGATGGCCCTGTAGAAAACTACTTTCAGCAAATTTCTGTGCATGCACAAAAGCTTCTGTTCAGCTGTAGGACTGGAAGACCCCGCAAAAGTTTTTATGTCCTGAGATAATACCAAATTTCTTAACGACACCAGGAAATTAACGTCACGGAGCGCTTTAGACTTCACTTGTAATACAGTATCAGAGACCTGTATAATAACAACCTTTGTGTGTCAACAGTAGGGTGTTTAATTATCTTGATGGCTTAGTGATGAGTTATCATAAGATATCTACCATGCTTGGACCAGAGAATTTTACAGAAATAGTCAGAATTCTATCAAATAAAATTTTCATCCCCATCAATGATTTCTATCCCCAGCAGGAAATATTACATATCAAGTTAAAGAAAGTGTAGTGTATAAGTAGTTTATTTCCTGATTTAGCATAACTTCACTGTGATGAAATAAAGCTACTGAACTACAATCCGCTCCACATGTGTATGATTTCTTTAAAAATACAGATGTCTATTAAATGTCTAGAAGAAGAAATTAAGGGGATAACAAAACAAAAAACAACATACCCACTTCAGAAATCTACATTTCTCATCTCAGAAGAAGGATTTTTTATTAAACATGGAAGATGATCCTTAGGAGTTCTGGTATACTTATGACTAGTTTTGTTCAACAGCCCAAATCAGCATAAACGCCAATTTTATCTCTGGAGATAATATTGGTAAATGTCTTGTTACTGAGAAGTTATGCAGTATTTGTAACAATCACAGTTTTAGATTTATTACAATGCAGGAACACGGAGCTTATATCTGGCAAAAACCCTAGAATCTGACAGATCTGGCAAAAGCCAGATTTACTAACATTAAGATTCAGCCAAAAAGTAGTTTTTAACATAATCCTAGTAGGCATAACAGCACTGGGCTTTCTGAGGTACGTTCTGTAGCCATCTATTGCTGTAAAGTTATAAAAGCTATTCTCATATTTTCTCATTACCTTTAAATGGCACATTGGAGATTCTTGTTCTTGAATATAAATATAGGTAATGTGGCAATGAACATATCTGAATATCTAGGCATTTATTCTCCACTCTAATTTCTAGTCAGTCTTCTGTCCAAATTAATAAAAACAGCAAGGATGCCTTTTTTTTTTAACCCAAATGTCATCACAAAACCAGCCTGCTTTTACAGAGAATTTTCCACTGCTATGCTATTCTAAGAATCAGCTTTTATTTGCTAAAAAATATCCATTTTGAACATCTGAATAAATCTTGAAATAATTTCCAATTTATCCATGATAATTTGGAAAGGTTACACAATGCAAAGCATTAGGTATTTACTCTTGTGTTCATACAGAGTGGATAAAGTATTTTAACACGGCAGATCCCATTCCTCATTGAACATTTGTTCAGAATGGCCACTAGCAAGTAGGAGGCCAGATCTTTCATAGAAAAGCACTGAAGAAAGCCCATGAAAATAAGCACAGAAAAACAACAGCAAATAGGTTTTGTGGGAAAGCAATAATGGAGGAAATCCCCACTATATTACACAGCACAACAAACTGTTACAGACAGCAGAAACATCAGGCTAAGCAAGCAACAAATTTCAGCTCTCTTTGAATTGCACCATATTGTACCTGTAAACATACTGGCTTCTAGCTATGCCACCTTTTATACATTTGGAAACATTAACAATCTACTTTTCAAAAACTTGTAAGTGCAGCAGAATACTCTTTGAAAATAAAATACACGTATTTAAAGTTGTTTCTACTGTCCTGTTTGTAAGAGATCTACAGTTAAGCAGAGACACAGGGACTAACAGCAAGTTTAGGCTCCACACAGAAAGTCTGCACAAACCAGAGGCAGCAGATTATAAAGGAAATAGACTGATCATACCAGCATTGTTACGGATACAGCGGAAGCTAAAACGAGTAGAAAATAAAGACAAGAAAGTCACAATGAGAAACAATGGGCAAAGTTTTTGGCACCTGTATTGCTGAAACACTGTAAACTAGAATAGTTGTGTTTTTAAAGTTTCTATTTATAGAGTGGAACCAATATAATGAAAAGTGAAATAAAAGGCTGGGACGCACCAAACACTAACAATTATAGATGTTACCACACTCACTGGTTCTACCCATCCTTCAGGTAGCAAAGCTCTAGAGCTACACCTTGCAGATACACACGAGACCATCATTGCTTTCATTGCTTCACGCTTCTCCATACCATTATCTCCAAAATATTGCGTGAATGAGAGCAAAATGAAAATTGACTTCACTACAGAGAAAAGCCCGAAAAGAAAATCACCACCAACAAGAACAAAGGTGATCAACCCCCTAAACAAACAACTATGACCACTAACAAACACTTGTAACAAACCTCTGAGAACTGCAACTCAAAGCTATAAAAGATAAAATGAGCAGAGGAGAGTACTCCACAGAAGGCTGTATGGGAAAGTAGCCAGCAGCATTATCACATTATTGCTCTTAGCATTGCTATACTCCTCATCTTCTGCTGAAAATCAAGAGGAGAGGTAGGCCTAGCTAATCTCCCAAAAAGAAGTGGGTTCAATAAAAGTCCTCTTAACATCCATACTTTTATCCCTGACCATATTAGTAGCACATGCTATCACAATGTGAAGTAGTGAACAAATTGAATCCTGCTGACAAGAAGGTTCTGGGAAGGGTGAAGAAGACAGAGGATACGCTGGCCTTGGCATTGAACTAAGCCTTACAAAAGCTTCCTATACGTAGATAATGTTCACAAAAACAATCTGGAACATAAAATCAAGATTTTATTATTTTCATTTCTTTAATAGTGAAATAATTCTACCAAGCCTGCAGGAACAGACCACAGATGTTTTGGACAGGAATACTAAGTTACATACTAGCACTACTTTGGGAGCTTTGAATTCAGATTTCTGCCCGGCATTATGATGTGTTGCACCATGATACCAAGCTACAGGGCGCTATTACCAAACTGTGTCTCACACTGTATTGCATTTGTAGTGACACACTCAGAGACTTACAGAAGCCACACTGGATTCTCCATGAAGATGGAGAAGAGCTCTGCTTCCAGACCAGGAAGGAAAGAGGACAACCCAGCAATTCCATGGTATTTAGAAAAAGGAATTTTCACCTGCACCTCTCCGTGTTCCCAGAGAATGACGGCCATGAGTACAAAGTCCCCTAGGAGATAGAGCTCTGCTTCTAGTGTATCTTAGCTCTAGAGGTGACTAAATGCTACAGAAGTTTGTCACAGAACAGCCAGCCTGGCGCCACAATGTCTTCAGATAGCATCTTGTTGCAGCTTCTAGGTGTAGATGGAGTATCACTACTTGAACAGTACTCACAGTGTGTGGCTTTGCTCAGCACAGTGCACACCCATTCAAAGTGCATAGCCATTCTATTTAATAGTGCACCCAAAGAGACTGCCGGTATTGCATAGCTTATAGTCACAGTGTCACAAAAGCTCCCAATGCAGCTCATACCCACCTTACTCTAGCATATACTTTTTCTGCAGTGCAAAAGGAGACTATATTTTCTCCACAGAGGTAAGTGGGGATTTGCAGAAGTTACAAGATGGAGTTTCAGAGCCTTCATTTCTAGTTTTCTTTGCAGCTGAACTTTAGATACATTTTCCTGTCAATCCGTGTCCCTTTGCCACACTTCAAAGTTATATAATTTTGATTAGTAGGCAAAGTGGTTTAAACACCATGTTATTAATAGGAATAGAATTAGTTTCTTTACTGCCATGAAATTGCCTTTGCTGCAACATAACATTTCAAGTTCTGTGGATTTACTTCCCCGCAGTAATGTGGAATAATGGAAAGAATGAGGGGCAGCAAAAGCAATAAATGTTCTTCAGTCGCTTATCCGATAAAATATAACAGCTGCTAAAAGGTGTGACTTGCACTACATCACTTTTCTTCAACACAATAAATGTTCCAGTTTTAGCATTTTTAAAATATTTAATTCTCCTTACACATAGTTTTGTTGGTATCAAAATGGGATTTTATTTTCAAAATGGGATTTTATTTTTCTTCTGCAAAAGCTTTGAGTGAAGTTAATTCATTTTGTTAGAAGTTTAAAATATATGTATATATCAGACTCTTCTGTATGAGGATTCTTCCAGACATTCAAATAATTTGGTTTTATTACACACAATCTTCACTGAACACTAGATGAAAAAAGCAGCTTGTTATTTAGTTAATTATCTGCCTGATTTTATCTCCAAAAATTAGCAGAAAATGAGGATAAAACTTAGCTTTTTGCAGAACTTAGTTTCAAGTAGTCTACTCTGCCTGAGAATTTTACTGTGTGGAAACATACCTTACAGAAGACAAAAATGCCTAGAACAAAATTCCTTAAAAGTTGTCCTGACAGCATTTCAGAAAGTGAAGTATTTAATACCTTAGTGGCATTTTTTGTTTGTTTTCATTTACTATTTTAGTTTTATATTAACACTTCAGCTTAGATCAGGAGTCTGTTTTACAAGGATTCCCCAATGTCCGCACCTTACTAACCTTTGGTTCACATCACAAAGCGGTTCCAGAACCTGTGACCTGGATTCATGATAGATTAAATGAATCTAGAGATGAAGCAAAATGCACATAATGCATTTCAACCTCTAATGTGCCACAGCCTATAGCAGCAAACTAGACTCTTCAGTTGTTCTGAATTCTTAAAGTTGCACTAAATAAGCCACTGCAATATCTACTGCTATTGCAAATAAAGATTTCTTGAATACAAAAGCAAGTGTCAAAACCAACATTTGTGCCACAGTGTCACTGATGACCCCTCAAAATAATTTTGTGGTTCCTTCTGTTTCACAATAATTCTTTTGTAATAGTTTGTCTCCTTTACAGTCAGCACAAGATTTGCAGCAATCAAGACTCAGGACTGCCCTACAAATATTCACAGCAGGGCATCCAGAACTCCTATTTACTGAAAGCTATATAACAGCAATAGTTCAGGTGACCCATTTTTCACTAAGGTAGTCTCAAAGGATACAGAACTATCATAGCTGTCATTTCAAGAAGAGTGATCTTTGCTTTAAAGCCATTACATTTTTTCTTCCATTACAATCTTTCTGTAATTTATTAATTTATTTTTAATGAAGGAGGACTAAGGGGAATGGCAAAGGAAAATATCACTGCAAATACACTGAACTACTACTAAAACAAGTTGGTCGTTCATGCCACCTTATTTCAAAAGGGAAGCATTTCTACATCTGAATATCAGACCCCTCACCCTCTAATCCTACAACGCATAGTATGATGAAGAAAGTTTAGTGTTAGCAGTACAATTTACCCTGCTTTGCCTAATCCAAAAGAGCAAACTAAAGATGATGCTACGACCACAATGCTGAAAAAATCAAAAATAATAAAAAATGAAGTAGATGTCTGTACAGGAAGGCTTGAAGGGGGTGTAGGAGAAGTAATAAAAAAATCATTTATCCTTCAGACAGGCAAAATTTACAATTGTGTAGGTCCTCTTTCAGCAAAGCATTCAATTATATACATTAATTCAAGTGCACACGTCCTGCTGAACTAGGCGTTCCATCTCTCAATGATCACAGGGTCAGTTGGTAAAAGGAATTAATGTTGTGTAATCTCTTTGTACATAAAACGGCTAAGATTTGTTCCATTTCTTACAAGCCCTATGTCTTTCACAAGCTTTGAAAGGTTCAACCCTTCAATTATTAACATGGAGAAGGTTCTTCCCCTAATATCTTCTACCAAATATAATAGCATCAGAATCAGTATACTTCTACAATGTAGGGAAGAGATTCTCTTTATTGCATTTGCTGAAAGGCACCTGCTTCATTAAGTGGTTTCCAAACCATTCTTAACCACGTTATTTCAGGCTCTCTTAGTCCTCCTCCTCCTGTACTGCTCGAGACCACCATATCATGTAAGGAGAGCATCCCTGACTGAAGATGATACCATCACAGGATGTATTCATATGATATCCGGCATGGAAGTATTTGGAAAGTAACACTGATGAGAAGAGCAAAGACACTCAAATGGAATTCACCACTATCAGCATCCTGGTGCAATGTCCTAGGCAAGAAAACAGCAGCATGTCACAGCTCCAAGAGGATAGCTGGAAGCTCCTGAAGATTTATAATGTAAGTGGGAGCCTACTGAGAAGTGAAAACGTGACACTGAAGGATTCTTCCCCAGCTCCACTAGGAAAGGGTCTCCTCCTTTCATAAGCACAAAGATGCCATGTAACAGATCAAATTCTCCAAATGCATGGACACATGAATTTATTGCATAAATAGGTTAAAAATACAAATGTCTCAACAGTGGGGTTAAAAAATGATCAGATCTTTAAATCGGTGTTAAGATCTACTGTGGCACCTCTGATATGCGAGGCCACAAGGTCTGACTGTCAGAGGCAGGACTTGCTGTACTGTGCAGAAGAGGACTCCTGGGGTGGGAAGGCAGCACTCATGTCTGCCCGCAGCTCACCCACTGAGAAGCACAGATTGTGATACAAGGTCTTGCTGCACAGAAAGTGCATATGCCCTGACCTGGATTAATCAGCTAACAAATTGTCAACTGTGCTATACGTGCTGTTTCCTTAAATCACCCTCATATTAAACAGAACAAGTGGGAAGAAAAATCTGCACTAAAATCCATGAAAAGACTTCCTGCCATTTGGTTCCTCGTGCCGAAGGGAGAGCTGAGCTTCAGATTTACGTTAGATATTTTTATTTTATAAAGCTGATCTTTAATTAGTGTAATAGACTTGCCACAGTGAAGGATTCTGGAATTACTAGTAAAAGCAACCCTATCCAAAATATGTTCATATCAAAGAAAGAACAGATGGCTTAATAAAATAAACTACTACTCAGCACAAAGGCTTTCCACAATATTATGAGTCATTTTACTATTAGAATTATTAATTTCCTGGGATGTTACTGACCAACTCTAGTTACCAATTAAACAATTGGTTAGGGTAAGCACCTGTTTCTAGTAATAAGAAAAAGATTGTACCTTTTATTCAATTAATTCAAAACCTACTGCAATAATAAAACCTAGCAATATTTTTCTAGAGGACACTTCTAATTTAGTATCGTAGCTTTAATATCATGGCAGGAAAAGTAAGGTGGCTCCATTCACTAGCAACAGATGGTGAACAGAGTCCTATAGTATATTGCTTGTGGGCAATCTCTTTAAGAGATTCTTCTAGGATGGAAAAAAAAAAAAAAAGGTTATTTTTAGAGGTTGTATATTCTAGTTTGACATAAGCCTTATTCCTGAAGAATCATAATATTTAGTTCACCGGTAACAAGCCCTCAGTTCAAGTGTTTAACAGTTTCAGGTCTTTGTTACTACTTTCAGCATTAAAGTAGCACTCCCTGGGATTTGAAAATTCAAAATGAATTTTTCCTCCGTCTCCAAAGTGAGCAGGAAAAAGCAGGAACGTTGCATAATGGTTGTCCCCGAAATGAAGTCCTATGAAATAATCTATAAACTTTTATACAGGGATGAAAAAGCTTCATTAGGAAATTACTTTGTTTTTAACTGACAGATTTCCTTCCAGTCATCTTTTATTTCATTCTTCAAATCCAACTGAAAAAGTCTGAATAAAGATCAGCAAGGAGCAACTCTCTTGTTTTTGGTTTAAACTTAATAGTGTAAGAATATACTTTTCTAACGAGACATGGACAATGATGACATGCACACAGTCACACCTGAATCTGCCTGGAAGCCTGAGAAAATCTCAAGGTGGCTGCACAGAAATATCCCTAATACAGACATTTGAGGCTGCACAAGTTCACAAGATTTAACAGACGTGTAAAATATTGTCCCATATGAACATATGCTTTTTTGTGGATAACATGTAGAAAAGTAAGAAGTTCCTTCTACAGTAACTGAAAAATATTCTTTAAGATGTTGGTGTTTCCTCCTATCCGCCCCCTCCCCCGCCCCCAGTTTTCTAACCTACTTTGCCCTAAGCAGCCTATAATGGCACAGTATATTTTTACTGCAAGTATTTCAATGAATACAATAAGTACTCAGAGTGCTTACTTTTATTTAAGATCAATAGAAAGTGTGGAAATTAAATTCACTACAGTGAACCACAGTAAATGCATTAATTCTACATTATAACATCCGTGAGCTTTATAAGTAAATGTTGTCATTGGTGAAGATAGGTGTCTGCCCAAATATTGGTGTTCAAGTCAGTTTATTACAACTTCATTGCTTTCAATAACCATAGCCATTACAACTCTTGAATGACATTTGATACATCCTGTTTACTCAGTCTTGAAACAGAGTAAATCACCTCTGAAACCTGTGACCATTTTATAAATATATATCCAATACAATCTGTCAGTGCTGACTTACCCTACCCAACTCTGGTCATCTCCTTTGGATTCACTTTTGAAGAATGTCAATTTAATCCCTTCTGTGATTATTATTTTTTAATTCCTGAAGTGCAATTATCTGATATCTTTATCAGATAACTTCCTCACCAGACTGTTTACCTCCGATTTTCTTCCAGAACTTTATGGTGTTGAGAGTCTCTCTCTCCATGCTCCTTCAATCTTCAAGTTCATGTAGACCAACGTGTGTTGTATACCATGAGGCATTACACTCAAGTTCCTTCAAACTCCTTTAGGCCCCACTCAAAGTATTATTGTTCATCTTCCAACACTGAAGCAATCCTTTTCTGTCCCCAGCCAAGATGAATAAAAGTACCACAGAATGACGATAAAATTTGCACTCTGGTTATGGCCAACAAAATGTTTCTTTTAGATGAACATGGTAAAAGCCAGCCAACAACATCAGTATGGCCCCTTACAATACCATCCAGTTCACAGCATCCCTTCGGCCTTATCAGAAGCACTCCACAGCATTTCTCTGCTCTTACAAAGAGCAGAAACTACAGAGCTGAGGCTCTTCTAGAAATGTCATAACCTCTGTCGCCAATACTCAGACACTCCAAGGGTAAGTGAAAATGAAACTCCCACAATACCACCAGTGCAGCAGTATGGTAGGCTTCTTACTAAGTGAAATCGATTCTTCTGCAAATGCCATCAATCAGAAACACAAAAAGAACAGAAGCAAAAGATGACACCCTAAGGCTCTTATTACTAAAAGCACATTAACAGAAAATAGAGTTGCAGCTGTAAAGAAACAACACAGGATACTTCAGTTAAGGAGAATAAATCTTCAAAATTGTTCTTAGGCTTGAATGTTTAAATGAAGATAAGACAGAGTCTGGATTACAGATTCTTATTTAATCTACTAGCAAATTGTTTTCAATAAAAATTGCTAATTAACCATAACAGAATTTATAAAGCAGAATTGTAGCAAATTAGAGTCCAAAACAGAATAAAGCTTATGTGTCCAGATTAATGAGATTTGAAAAAATAAAAATTAAAGAGAGGTGTTAGTACAGTGGAACGAGACCCTATTATACACCATAATTAGACACCAGTATAAATGTTGTCAGTTTACATGATAATTTTAATTTCTAGGGCAAACTCTATTATATGTTTGGACATTTAAACTGATGCTATACAGTTTAACAGTACACTGTCATGAGTATCAGACCTGAAAATTAACCTTTTTTTGACAGGCTATTATTTAGGAGTTTGATTTTGCAACCACAAGTGAACCAGGATTGGATACAGCTGAGGGTTTGGATGAGGACGATGTGCAACAGCTTTTCTGGCACACGAACAGAAACTGTACAGCATAGAACAACTATCCAAACATCCCAGGTTAGTTCTACTTGCTTCACTGATCTGCCTGACTTTACTCCATGGACTACAAATGAGAAAAGTCAGGCAAAGTCAAGTGACTAAACCATGTGATTGTAGGATCACATACCAGAAATACAAATTTGAGGACAGAATAATTTCAATTTGCTGCTAATAACAGTGTGCAAAGACTGAAAGAAAAAGAAATATCCATTAAAATATCCCCCAAATACTACAGTGACTCTTGTTAATTATAGTAAGTATATCAACCAACAAAACATTACTGACATACATCGTATCCTACTGCACCAAAGGTTTTATCTTGAGTGCTAAGATAATTTTTTCTTATTTGTAGAGAATGGAGATTTATTAATTAAAAAAAAAAAACATTACCAAAAAAATTCAAGACTTTTCTTTCCTTAAACTTTCTTCAGAACAGCTAACTATAGAATTCACACAAATGCCTGCAATTTCAATTCACCTGCTGAATGAACAGGAGACAGTAAGTGACAGTAATTTGACAGTAGATGTAGTTGTCCCTTGTAAATGTTTGATATTGGATGCACATTCATTAAAATAAACAAACAAACACCATGACAACCTATATATTCCTACTGCATCAAAACAGAATATTCTTAGTACTTGCACTGGAAGCCAACCAAGGACAATCTCTCTGACAACAGGATGTGCTGGCAACAAACAACTTGTGCTGGCAACAATGCAACGACGAAGGGGAAAAGTAGGCATTAAAATAATACTGGGAAGTAAACACGCCTTTGAAGGGGAAACTTCGTGTTCCAGGTCTTCCAGACATACATTCCAGTTCTTGCGCTTTACGAAGTTGTAACACATGTAGCATTAACCCTTCAAAATGGAAAAGTAGATAATACTGAATAAAAGGGTGAGTATATTTATGTTGCATTATGTTTTCCCATGTATTTAAGTTGTGTATGTTGCTTACTCTGAGATGATGGAAATTTTTAAGTAGATGACTCATGATTATTAATTATCAGGAATTCTTTTTAATCATATTGATGCTCAGCACTCTCTTCTCTTGGCATCTTTGTCCTTGCAGATCATTAAAGAGCCTTTTGTTCAAAATCCACATGGTGATATCAGCTTACTGTTATCTTAGACAACGTGCATCAAGCCTGTTCCACAGGAACACCTCATTTTAAAAGCATCCAAGCATACAGGGCATAGGAAGACAATTCAGAACTGTTACTGAGATAGAATATATTAGGATGTTGAAAAGCCATTCTTAGAACATTGGGTAACAAGTAAGCAAACAGTTGATTTGGTAAAACAAGAAGTTACTGCATCTTAGTCAGCTTCTTGAAAATTTCAAAGAAACCACGCGAGTAGAACATGATTTAAGTTATAAAGCACAGTTGTTAAAGATGAAAATTTTCATCTCCCATAAGAATGAGGATAGAAAAAAATCTAACATATTATACAAATTAATGCTAAATGTAGAAATACATTTAGAACAACAACAAATTACACTAAAATGTAATGACTATTTTACTGTCTGGCATTGTGAACAGTGCTAGTATGGACTTGTGGATGCTTTTCATTTCTTTGTGCCCTGTAGTTTCTTACAAACCTGGCATAAATTCTTTTTATGAAATGTTTACTGAAGACGTATACGAACATCTTTGCGCTGTAATTTCATTTAAATATCTACTCATATAGAGCAGTTCAAATTTCTGGGGCACTTCGTTTGTAATGACTGCTATGGTCAGATCTCCAGATAAAAAAATCTGAAATCCCAAATGTCAAATTTAAGTCGGTCATACAAAGGAGCTTTTGACATAGAGAGTCCTCAAGATGAACACCAGTCTTTGCCCTGTTTTGTGAACAAGTGCTGGCTTTTTTTTTTTTTTTATTACAGTAGCTTTTTTCAATTTATTTTTTAAGATATCTTCTGAGACTAATTGAGAAACAGCCTAATAGACACTCTTCCACATGCACTGAAGACAAATAAAGGTGTTCATTTGTTTGTTTTCTTAAATTGTGGAAAGATCAAAAGTTAAATTCACAGGTACAACTAGAGTTTCATGAAAATGTGATTTATGTGAGTCCTGGCAACGTCACTAGGCCTTACTGTCTAGTAAGCACAGAGACCAAACTCAACAACTCATCTATAGGGCAAAGCCTTGTCATATGCCAGGAAAGTCTAATGTGCATCACGGGCAAAGCTTGATACATGGCCCAAGAGACTTTTTTTTTTTTTCTCTCCTTTTTATGCACTTTCAGGGTAAGGGTGTGAGAAAAAAGCTAGAGAAAGTTGAAAAGCTACAGAAAGTGAAACTCGACACAAGAACTGCCGCCCCCCCCCCCCCCCGCATCTTCTCTGTTAACTCTGTTTTAATCTGAGCATTTCAATCCAGTGTCTGTATATTACACAGAATTAATTCTATGGGTGACAATGGTTCCATTTTCTCGATGTTAAAAAACACTGATGTTGTTGATTTATAGCATTACAGAAGGAAAAGATAGTCTGAGAGGATGGTTGAGTGGCATTTTAATTCCACACAACAACAAAAACTTAGGAGGGAAATTAAATACAAGCAAATTATTACCAGACATGGAAAGATGTTACAGTACTATATTCATTCACACTACGCATATAGGAGCTTAAAAGAAGCCTATTTGTTGTTAATGCAAGCATATAACAAACTGATTTCAAAAATAAAGTTTTGAATTTTAAAACAAAAAAATATATAATTATGGACATTTCATAAAGCAGAAATCAAAAGGCTGTTTAAAGCTTAGAACTCTACAGACTGTATTCATTAGAACTTCACATAGACATTAAATAAAGTTTAATCTGGTTAATGAAAAATGTAATTGATAAGCTATAGACAAAATGCTTTTATAAAAAAGAGTTCTTTTAGTCAAAAAAAATGAATTGTTTTAATGGGAAAGCTCTGTAAAAATTCAGGCCTTCATTCAGCGTTCATTAGAAGTTATTTTTAGCTATAAACCTGAAAAGATGTCCAAATACTCCAGTCATTAACCCCTCATAACAAGGGCATTACTCAAATGAAGATAACTCTAAATACAGGTCCTTGTGAATCAGTAACACCAGATTTCTGACCTCCCAGTGCTGCACAAGCACTCCCACCCCTGAGGCATTTTTGGAGGCCCGTTCCCCCAGGAGCAGCGCGCCAGCTAAAGCAATCACTTCCAGCACAGCACTACAGCCCTGACAATCCCGGCAGCAGGCCCAGTGACTGCTCAGCCAGCAGCGCTGCCTGCTCCAGGCCATACAACCACAACCACCACACTCCTACAGTCTCCAGCTATGCATTCTCGGCTGTTTCTTTAGTATCAGGAACAGCCACACAAAACAATCCACATTTTTCCTCCTCTCATCTCAGATGGATGTAGCTTCAAAATGACAACAGCTTCCCCCGGCTAAATGATGCCACAGCCAGCAGCTATGGTCATCGGGCACTTCAGAGCCCTCAGAGTAACCCTGGGACACATGCTGGCAGTGGGGAGGGAGGACGCAGCCGCCACAGCACCCATAGACTTGGGGAGGAATTTTGGGGGGTGACCATCTCAGCTCAGTGTTATCAAGCTTGTGTGTCTGCACAAGCAGCAAAAATTCACCTTTAGTATTTATTGCAATAGCTCCAGAGAATCAGAACCATTATGGAAATGCAAGCTGGATTCCATCCCCAAATAACCAGCAGACTGCCAACTAAGTGTCAGTTCCAGAAACATTTTATTGGCAATGATGCACGAACCAGAATGAACACAGCTTGATTTACATCTCAAGCTGAGCTTGTAGCACTGGCAAAACAACAACAACGAGAAATCCTAAAGTGCTTTACTTGTAAATTAAAAAAGGGTATTCCAGAAGCACTTGCCTGCATCATACATTGAATACTATAATGCTTTACATTCAGTTTCAAGTTATTTAATCTTTCATCTTAAGAAACAGTGTTTCTTACACAGGAGATACACATTTCCCTTCCAGAATATGCAGAACTTAAAAGCAGACAACCATTCTACAACGATGGCATTTGTCTGTTACTTCTCCCTGTGTACAAACGCAGCTCAAGTCAAGCATAATGTATTAATCATCCTTTCAAATATAAAAAGAATCCCCATTGCATCATATTTCATACTAAATCTCAAAAATTTGATAATTTTTAACAGATAATAAAAATTGATGATGGCTAAAGCCACACGATGTTGTTTTATTTCTGAACCTAACTGGAAGACAGAAGAGTAGAACAGCAAATCCAAGAAGTGTACATTTAAGAATATAAGAAAAGAGAAGACAGAACAACAAAGCAGATCCACTTTTCAGTTCACATAAAGTTCAGATGCATTTCTGGCTTAGTATGCAACCTAAATTTGTTCAAGCTTGGATTGTACGTACATCAGTTCTTAACAGATGCATTTCCTATTTTTCCAAGCAAACATGGCATCCTTTACAGGTCACCATCACTGAAGTAAACATCAGACCATGCTCTTGGGCAGACAGCTACTTTTTAAGTAAAAGTTTCAAAAGCAAAAATCAAGAGCACTGATCTGTGCCGGAATCTGAGTATCCAAACAAACTATTCCATCAATACAGCTGTGGAGCCAGTAACTGTAGTTTGAAGAGCAGTAAGGAACATCTCAACAGAAATAATATTTTACAGGGATTGTGTAGTCTAATCAAGAAACAGGAATTATATTTCATCCAAATCCTCTAACTTCCAGGGATTTGTTCTGATTTAGGATGAGCATGAGACCTTTCCTCTTTCCCTTCTGAGCAATCAGCATAAGCCTTCCTTTTGTCCCTGTAGAGAGTGGCAATATCTCTTATATCTCACAAAGTTTTGCAAGGCACAGCTACATTGCTCTGGCATTGCAATCTTAACTTGGAGCCCTACCGAACAGTCACAGAGAGTCACATTTCTCATCTCTAGCATCTAATGATATAGCTGCTGTTTTTAAATTAACTGTTATTCTGTACTATGAGTAACACAACATGTTTTTAAAAAGCTATAACACAAATTGTTTCTGCATATAATATTAAGGGAAAACTACTTTCATTACTTTGGGACACTTTCTTCTGTATCATTATGAGATTTATTCTATTATGTAAATGTTTTGCATTGAAGCTTTAATCCATCAAGGATCTCTAGAGTGATATTGAAAGGAATAAACAATTAACTACCAGCCAGAAACATAATGGGATGAGGCAAAAATTTGAAGTTCTGGGAACACATTCTCAAAATAAATAAATAAATAGATGACTTCAAACAAAGCAGAAAAGAGTTTTTCCTCTGGTCTCCCATAAAATAGAACTTGCCCCACTCAGAAATTCATAATTGGAAGGGGGGGGGGGGAAGAGACCTCCAAGTATTAAATATTAGTGTTTCTCTTCTGTATTTTACATAACATCTTACCAATTCCACACTGATGAGACATTAAAAATGCAGTAATAATATAAAGTTCTCAACAGAAAGGTAACAAAGTTAATTATTAAGAGCATGGTAAGTATGAGATTTTTATTCCCCATAAAGCTTCTCAAACACCAAACACACACACACACAAAAAAAAAAGAAAAAAAAAAAACACACACAACTTTGTGTGCATTTTTCTCTTAATTCCTTATGGGAACTACTGTTGAAGGTTATTTTCTACCAAGCTGGAATCAAGTTCAACAAAACACAGAAGTAAGTATTCATGTTTCAAGGATGGTACTACAGCATTGCAAAAATTTGCTTAGGAGAAAAAAAAAAATGTAGAACCACTAGCAGGTTGTTGGTGAAAAAAAGTACAAGAACACTTGCCATGATTAGGGTAATAGATGGTTTGGAACTACTGTATACAATGTATAAGGAAAGTCCTTGATTTTGACACAAGCTGTTTTGAACTCCACAGAAATAGTGGGTACGTGCTCATGAGTTAATTGAATAAAAACTGTTTTACAGTAGCAGAAGAAATGGCAGATAATTATGTTCATTTAATTCACTTGGGATTCAGCTTGTTTTCTGCTTCCTTGATATTAATGAAAAGAAATCCAATTTGTTCTACATGGCAAGATATGTAATTTAGATGCTTATTAATGCACAGTTCTGGTATCAGCTCTTTGAGAAAGGTTTCCTTTAAAATGCTTGTTTTGAAAGTCAAGGAAGCCATAAGTGTAACTAAACAACACGTTCCGCACGGAAGTATAACCAAATGGGAATAAAGCATTGTTTCTCACTGTGAGTGGGCAAATATGTAGAATATGGTAACTTAAAAATAAATCTTTGGTAATGGCACAATTTTTACAATACACATGTCAATACTATAAGAATGATTTACAATAAATCTTAAAGAAATCTTATGCTTAATCTATGAAATATATGACAATGAACTCCTCTTATAATTTCTACCATTACATTACACACACTAGATACACAAACACAACCTACTTTGAAGAGCTGTCAGTACTTCAATTTTTTGTTCTTAATTGCTTCTAAACTGTTCTAACGAGGACGCTTATGACACTACCTTCATTCTTGCCACAAAGAATACTCCTGCTGTCACTGCTAATTTTTTTTTTGCCACACCTTTGACAGTAATGCTACAAGCACTGTACAGATTATGGCTGCACCACACGTTTAAATGCAGTGAAAGGAAAGCATCATCAAATAGTGCCTTGAAATCAAGCAAGTGACTAATGACCACAACTGCAGACCTAGCCTGCGGTCTGACCAGCATAAAGACAGAGAAAAGATGAGAGCTCCTAGATCATTCACAGCTTCTGGCCTGAAGGTAACCAAGCCCAAGGAATGAAAAGAAATAGATTTCTTAGGCAAAGCTTAGTTCACGTGTTCATTTTTTACTTTCAACATTTAGAGGAATAGGAGGTTGCACTATGGAATAAGGCAGGAGAAAACACCAAAGCATTCCTCTAGATACACTCCAACACTACACTAGCTGACATCACCAAATAAACAGATGTGAGAATACCAGCATGACATGAAGTCATTAGTCCTATTTGCTACACAGAGGTAGATATGACAAGAAACTATTTCTCACTAGTATTTGACTTGTATAATCACATCTGTACAAAGTAAATGTAAAACATGACTCCTAGTCAGTACGGAATTCTGAATGGAGAGAGAGTTGACCAAGTACAAAGACAAAGTGCGGGTCAGCGAGGAACTAAGTCATTGCAGAGCAACTTAGCAAGCCTCCATGTGAGTTGAGCCTAGCAAATTAATCTGCGTACAGTAAAAACTAAGAAAAAATTCACAATCCTTAGCATTTCCAGAGAGCATGGTCCACAGAACTGAAAGGCAGGAGACACAACAGTGCAAGTGCTCACCGATTGCCACTGACTTTATTAATCCACACAAAAAGATAAAAGGTCCACAAGATGGACACACTGACTTTATGGCACAAGGCCTTCTTGATAATCACTGCTAAACCCTACCACTCCTCTCAAAAGAGAATTAAAAAAGACAAGCGATCATATCCTTTGTGAGTACACATGGGTATCTCTCTATGTAATCAGTAGCTGTTGCTATTTATTTCTGCTTCTTTTACAGAGTTATATATAAGCAAATCTCATCCCAAAATATAACACTCAGTTAGTTACAGCTTTACAAAGGTGGCAATTTAGCATTATTAACTTAAATTAGCAATATTTAGAAATACATGCAAAAAATGTTTAATGGTTGTGCAAATAAAGCAATTGCATGAGAAAATAAAACACATGGCTACCTAAACTGAGCATGAGACTTTAAAATTGGAAGAAAGCTGAAAACCCAGGAACATTTTACCACCAACTTACAAGTGAATACTAATTTTCACAGAGTAAATTATTATTATTTCTCACTATTTTTCCTGTCTGTTCCCATGGATATTTTAACAGAAGAGCTTCATTGCACAGGTTGAGAAGAGTGTACATTTATTTACATTTTCTGGGGGAAAAATAATTTTTTTTTTTTTTAAATCCTCCAATTCTTCCCAACAATTAACACTTTCTCACTTAAAGTCTCTCTAAACATATACACATTACTTACACTTCATATACATAAATGAAAAATAGTAAGACTAACCGCATAGAACACCCCCATAAGGCTGACACAGCTGTGGAATACAGCATACTTGTTTTTAAAGGAGCTACAAATGTCACTTAAGTTTTATTTCTGAAATTCCATTCCTAAACTATTTGGCTGGTCTGATAGCTGCCAATTAGCTGCAGGTTGATATTGTTTCTATCAACAATATTTGGATTTCAGCTATAAAGCAATGACAATTTTTTTTCCACTAGCACACCTTACAAATTCTTTCAATTAACTGCCTTTTGTCCTTAGTTATGCCTGTGGGGTGGACACTTAAAATCCTCAGCTTTATTTGTTGCTGTGTGTATATATCCAGCATTATTTTCCAGAAGCCTATTTATGTTTTTATGTATTTATTGTTTTTATGTTTATGTATTTATGTATTTTATGTAATTTATGTATTTTATTGTTTTTATGTATTTATGCAATTCCTTTATGAATTGCATCTAATCTATTTCCACTAGGTTGGTTGCCTTTATAATGCTAA
This sequence comes from Oxyura jamaicensis, assembly GCF_011077185.1. Classification (NCBI taxonomy): domain Eukaryota; kingdom Metazoa; phylum Chordata; class Aves; order Anseriformes; family Anatidae; genus Oxyura; species Oxyura jamaicensis. The sequence goes on from NC_048901.1 coordinate 6,928,349, forward strand.
GTGATTACTATCTTGATGAATGTTTTATAAAACAACTTAATTTGCAATAATTAGAAGGTTAAAAAAAAATAAATTGCTATAGTAATATATTTAAAGGCATTATGCCTGCATAACAAAATAATAAAATTGTCTATAAACGTCTTTCCCTTAAAAGTAAACAACATGTAACCTCTTCAAAAATAAAATATGAACACAATACATTTGAAACTGAAATATCATTTAACTTCAATCCACACTCCAAAACAGTGCAAACAGAAATGAAAGCAGTTTCATTCTTCTTTAATGGTTTCAATAATATTTTTTTTAAGAGTCCCGATAGGACAAAACAATGCTAAAAATTCACAGAACCACAGAATTGTAAGGGTTGGAAGGGACCTCGAAAGATGATCGGGTCCAGCCCCCCTGCCAAAGCAGGTTCCCTACAGCAGGCTGCCCAGGTAGGCGTCCAGACTGGCCTTGATTATCTCCAGAGAAGGAGACCCCACACCCTCCCTGGGCAGCCTCTCCCAGTGCTCCGTCACCCTCACAGTGAAGAAGTTCTTTGGCATGTTGGTGCGGAACTTCCTGTGCTCCATCTTGTGGCCATTGTCCCATGTCCTGTCCCCACAAACCACTGAAAAGAGGTTGACCAAATCCCTCCGTCTCCCAAAAATTCTCAAACATCTGAAAGTCTGCAGTTAAACACAAGTTGGTAGCAGAAGGAAAACACTTGCTTTTTAGATTTCTTGCATCTTTTTTCCACTCACAGTAGATTTTGCAACAACACCAGAAAAATATTTTGGAAATATTTTTGTAAATATAAACACAGTGGGCATTTATTTTTAGTACTTTTTATCTTTATGCATCTAGCTAACATTTGAGAGCCATTTGCTATCGGTCCTTCTGAGGAGAGTTATTTATTCCATCATTTAATGGAATAATATTCTAGATATCCTGACTAGCCTAGCTGTTGTGCCCTCTTAGAAAATGAAGTACAAAAAATTATCGTTATCTACCTTTCTTCAGCATGTCTCACCCTAGGATATCAGCAAGCTTTGCTGAAACAAAATACTGTGCATGCACAGTGGGGAAAAATAGGCTGCATTTTACCTACAGCTCTGGAGCGCTTCTAATCGCTATAGAAACTAAGGACTGAAAGGGAGCAAGGTACTATTTCTCCAGTTGAAATGCAAAGCAAACTTAAGCAATGGACCGGTAGACTGTGCCTCATGAAAAAGGCACCCTAGCAACCAAAAATACTTAGGATTTTTGCTTTATCCAGCACGTATCTCTGTCTTCAGCACACTTCCTAATACAATTATGGATTACTGAATCAGAACCATTTGACTTTTGGAGACATTTGCTCTTTCCTTAGAGATTTTTCTGGCTGAAGAAATAGAACTGCACAAAGTAGAAACTGATGATCAAGAAATTGAAGGGAGAAAACAAGCTTCTGATTTTTCCTGTGCAATGTTTATCTTATTTCCTGGCTTTCAACTGGAGCTTAGGAAAATGTATGCAGGACTGAGCAGTGTGGCAGGTCAGGGTGAAGGGAAGGCAGCAAAGGAAGAGTTGTGTTATTAGAAGTACTCTCTCTATGCCTGGTAATATTCAAAAACTCCCAAACATTGACACAGACTAAGAAAAACAGTTTTCCCTCAATGCTTTTGTCACTGCACTCCTCCTTTTAATGAATTACAGCAGCAAACTACTTCCATCAATATCTTACAACCTTCCTCAAATCTATTTCACTCCTTTTAGAAACAAAACCAAAATATTTAGGTGGCTGTGCTCCCATTCCAGTCTTGTCAATGAGCCTCATAAGATGGTGCTGCTTCTTCATTCTGAGCAGCAGCCAGTCTGGGTCATGGACTGCAGATACACTGAGGTGGTTCCTGAAATGTCAGTCTTCCACGTTTTACAACCGCATTTGAAACAGAGCATTCTGAAGGCTGCATTTTGCATCCATTCAGTACAGACACTTTTCCCCAAGATCGGCTGCCACCCCAACAGAAGTGTAATATCCCATGTTTCTTAAGCTACAGAAAAGTGAGATGTGGAGAAGACAAAACAACTGGTTCAGGCCAACATGAAACCTTACATCTGTCTTCATATATGCTTTCTGTCTGTCTTTGAGGAAACCAACATTAGCTTCAGCACTTTTACACTCATTCTTCTACCACTGAGCCACAAGTTACTATAGCAAAACACTTTCCAGCTAGATCCAATAAATTCAATGGACTGTGTGTTTGAGGTGGAAGAAATAAAAGAACATTTATTTCAATTATCAAGCTTCTATGTTTTAATGGCTTATTTTCAGGTTCCACTCAACCTCAAATATGCTATGCAGTATGAAATACACCCCCAAAGTGGAAATTTCCTTTTCAGCACTTAGCTGTCCACCTTCATGTGCCTTTAAAACGTAAATCGGACTACAGCCAACACTGTTTCATCTAGGGTAAAGGTCTTCTCCCCCCCCCCCCCACAACTCCCACCTCCCCAAGATACTACCTCATATGGCTCAGCAAGGTTTAATTTATCTCAGTCATCCTCTTAAGCTAAATCCCAAGTCTGTAAAATGTGCTTTCTGATCAGTGCCTTGGATTACTCATACTATTAGAGTTTGTGGTGGAAACAAGATTCTTGGCGTTCATGTTATGACTTGTTTAGGAAATTGATATTGGCATTTTCTGCATCATTTGCTTTTTCTCCAGTGAATTACTTTCCTGTCTTTGATTGTCCTAAAGAATTTTTAACCTTATGGGAGAATAAAACTAATTAAAAAAACCTGCCACATTTAACTTCAAGCAGAGTCTGGGCTTCCTCTTGAAGTTAATGTACCTATTGATCTGTTAAAATAATAAACTGAAAGTTGCAGTCTATCACAGAAAATAGATGTTGGAGGTCAAACAATATCCTTTACGGATGAGCATAATGCTTCTTACAGCTATAGGTTAACCTGCCAATTTTTTAAGACAGGATGGTGAAGAACGGAAAGGAATTAGGTCCTGTAAAACACAAATGGAAACAAGAAGTAATACAAAAACTATTTTCTTTTCTTTGTATAGACAGTGTCCCTGTAATATTATATTAATCTACATGACAATTATATAATTATACTATTACATCAATACATATACTTACTAATATTTTAGTGTTAATTCTGATTAGGGACAAAACTATATAGTGACATGCCTTTTTTTGATGTTGTTGTCGCTGCTTTGGACCACATTAGTTACCAGAGTTTGTTTTAAAACAGTAAAGCAGCCTTAACTCCACAAAGATTTATGATATTTTATTCTCTTTAGTGTTTCTTAAGTGCAGATGCTAGTATTATAGAAGTCAGGAAAAGTTACACTTCAGATTTTCAGTCTCAAAGAGTCTCACGGGAGTCCAGAATAAAGAGACTTACAAAATGACAATCACTGAAGTTGAGAAGATGAAAAAAAAGGAAGAGCTTCTGATTCCTAGTGTCATACTGGGGCTTTTCACGGAGATCAGGAAGGGGGCCCCATAGATGATTTAAAAATCCTCCTTATTAATGGCGTATTACTGAATATATCAACAGGACAGCCAGGAGCTACCTCAGTGATGCCAAGTTTTGCATGATATAGGCATTTACGAGCAAAATTAAAACATCAAAATGGAATTAATCTTTGATATCAGTTCACCTCCATCATCACTGCTCTGTATGTTAGCCATGTGTTTAAACTTTTAAAAAAAATCAAGCTAGTATTTGTTTCAACCAGTTCATTCACCAGTTTCCCTCTAGTACCTTTTCCTAGCAAATCTTTAAGACAGTAATTATCACAGAAACATATTTTAAAAAAAATAAAATTCACTTATATCAGCTGGAAGACAGGAAGGTATCACATAGACAAAAGCACAGAAACAATGCTAAATAAGAAAAGCATGGAATCTGAAATTAGCGTATGCGATTTAGGTCCAACACTGAACCAGAATACACAAAGATGGTGCTGCATTTTATCCATTCCTTCTTTCTGGAATCCTTTTGAAAGTGTCATCAGCATAACCACCACAATCGCAGTCTCCCTGAATCCATCACAGTATCCCACAAGAAATGTGAACTGTATCATAATATAATAAACCATACCAAAATATCCCCCAATAAACTTGTATTGTCCTAGTCAAAGAGCTTGTGTGAATAGGTTACATATTCATCTGAACTTGAAGCCAGAAAGACTTAAAATATCTTTTTTTTAATCTTCCCTTTTCATCCTTTTTCTTTCTCTACCTATTCTTTCCTTTTATCCTTTATTTGCCTTTTGTTTAGCAAATGTCAGGTTTATCCAGACAAGACCAGCTCTCACAACGTTGCTGTGACCAATGCAGCAGTCAAGAGTATTGACCTAAAGCAATTCAACATTAATTCAAGTCTGTAATGTCATGAAATGTCTGATAAGACCATGAGCTAAGCCTATGTTTCTCCAGTAGTAGTACTACAGTAAAAGTCTGAATGAAAAAAGTTCTCTTTTTTTTTTGGCCTGCATTTGTCATGTTTCCTCATAAAAGCGGTAAGGGTGGCTCCAGTATTAGCTCCAGTCCTTCTCACAAAACTCTCTATTATCTTCCATCACCCAAATATCCCTAGAATAATTGGTTGTTACCATCTCAAAATATATCAAAAGCAGGTTGTAATTGTTACAGACCGTTATTCCTTCTTTTTGCATCTTTAGAATTTATTTAAAGTACCTGCAGTCACATATTAGCCTTGATATTAAACCGGCCACATGCCTGTATACTTGAAACAGCAAAACAAGCTTAGCTGGTCAGCGTCATAAACAGACTACCTTCAACTCTCTTCACCTGTTACTGTATTTGTATCAGTGTTTCCCTTTGGAACAATGCTGTTCCCGTTACGCAGCATAGCGCAAATTATTTTTAAACATCTACACATTTTAACCACGTAACTTGGTTTATTTTCCCAGTCTGTAAGTTCCATAGCCTTAAACTACAAATGATTAAGCCCTTTTCTCCTAAAATCTACAGTGATCTTAGATAAATAATTTATCTGGCTCATTATTCATTGCACATATTCACTTCCAAACAAATGCATGGAAATTGGTGTGCAAACATTGACTGTAAATGAACTGATCTTCAAACGGAGAACAAATAACAAAGGAGTATTATCCACACTGCAGTTGTTAACACTGATGTAATTAGGATTTTAACAATCAGTGTTACTAAGATATCAAGTCTTGTTACAGTTATGTTTATAAGGATAACATCACAAAATAAGAAATACCAGAATCTTTCACTGAATTATTAGGTGGTGTTTGTTGTTTTTTTTAAAGTTGCCTTCCCTTCCTGAAAGATGAAAAGTAACCTTGCTTAAACAATTTATATATTATCAACCTTATGTAATTTTGTAAATGCAAAGAATCATTTTTACATGTCCAATATTTTACCCAAGTATATTTCTGCAAAAGCATCCTACAGAGTCCTTGAATGCGCGCTACAGCAGACTTGCGTGTTTGGCCTTCCATCTAAGGATATATTCTTTAAAAAACAACCAAACTAATTGTACAAATTCTGTAGGCCAGCTTCTACTTAAAATATCCTTCTTTTGTAAAATGTAGAATTGAATGTGCCCTTTAGAAAGTTATCCAGGGTATAGAATTACAGCCTGTTTAGCTCCCTCTGAATTGCAGCCCTGCCCCTGAGCTTAGTGACTGGTTCCTTCAATTTGGTGTCATCTGCAATCTCTGTGCAAGGGCACACATTCACCTCCAGCAGGTCACTGTAACAGGAGAGGTTCCAGGACAGACAGCAGCAGCACTTGGTGACTTAGCCAGGCAGGATAGGATGAACTACCACTGCACTGTGAGCCTGGCCGTGCCCACCCATTTGTTCATCACCCAGGCAACAGGCAAACTTGGACAAAAGAAACAGTGCCGAGCACCTTGCTAGAGCGAACATAAATGACATCCACCACTTTCCCCTTAATTTACTGAGTTATTTTACCATAGAAGGTAGTCCGGTTGGTGAGATGTGATTTACTCTTGATGAATCCTTCCCGACTGTTCCCAAGTACCTCTTCTTCAAGTACTCAGAACGTGTCCTATGGTTTTCCTTGGGACAGAAGTCACGTTGAGATACCTCCCGTTACCTTCCAACATCAGTGACAAAAGCACACCGACTACACCTTGACTGGGATGTCATTAATGTTATATAGCAGAATATGGCATCTCCAGCTCTGAAGTCAGTTTCAGATCTCACACAGGCTGATGTACAACCCCAGCTTTGCTATAATTTTTCAGCTGAGAATGAGTGCTCAGGCTATTTGTGAGCTACTGAAAACTATTACTGCATTAACTGACAGGACACCTCTATTACATGCTACAGTTATATTAAATATTTCTGTTAGCCATTAAATGGTAAAACTTTGATGTTTCTAAGTAAACTTCAGAGTGACAAATATATAGGATTTTAAATTTAATGTATTATGACAAATAAAGTCATTTTGAACAGCTAAAAGCAAAAGGCAAGCCTGTCATCCAAAACCATTAGGGAGCAACATTTCTCTAAGTACCTATGCATATTTTGCATAAAAGTCGCATAAAGTTCAACTGTCATTCTATGAAATATCAACATCCATCAAATCAAATGACAGCATCTTTCATCATGAACTGTTTGGTATAATGGAAACAGAGTCACTAGAATACAATGCTTTATCAGGATAAATCGCTCCCATTTTGGAAATAAATGTCTCAGCTTCACCTCAGCGTTTATTTCCTATGAATGCCAAGAGGATGCTAAGACATTCATCTAGCAGTGGGAGGACATTATCCCATAGCAACATTCTATTCTGACATTCTCTCTTAAATCATTCATTATTGATGACCCTGATCTAATTTCCAGAATTCTTACACCTCCAGACTAAAGACTTGCTTCATGGATGCAACATTATGACTTCTAAACAGCACCCAGGAAGACTGCAAGATCGGAATAGAATGGTTACGCTTTCTGCATTGCTTTAGAAAAGGACACATGCTGAAATGCAGAGCTTCATCTTTCAAGACGGGTACTGAGCACGCTGGGATGAATCCTAGAAGACACTTGCAAGACTGACACTTTTAGAGGACATATTACCTCAAAAAGAAATGCTTTCCTATTTCAAGGCCCTCTGTCTTTATCTAGAATCAAATATAAGAGGAAAAACTAGTCACACTTTTAGTTTTTAATGTTTGTATCAAATAAGAGCCAACATCAATTTTTGGATCTGTTTGGTAAATTTGGTTTTTGAAGGCTGATAATTGTGCCTACTTTAAATTCATGAATGTAAAACTCAAAATGCTTATTTTAGTACTGCAGAGTTATTTTAACTTACAAAGTCATTCCAGGAACTCATAATAGTGCTCCCATTTGCAGCGAGATGAGTAAGACTACTTGTTTTTGTAGCAGCAAGCATTTAACTGAAGGCTTTTCTCTGATATAAAATGCAGTTAAGTAGCAGAATGTGAAAGTATCCTTGGCACGTACAATGACATCACCCATTTCATCTGCAAAAAACAAAGGCCACTGTCCTTCCCTTTCATACCTGTCACTTTCAGATTCTGAGAACACAGCCAAAACACTCTTCTAACCCCCATCTATTCAGAGTTTCTCCCGGTTCGTGCTCAAAGTGATAAAATGGATGGAAACAAAAAATCTGTATTCCATTGGATATTGCAAGATATGATACATCACATTTCAGGAGGTGTGTAAATGTATGAAAAGCTATAGCGTGGTGTACTGGGACTGGCTGGGACAGCCTTACCTTTCCCAAGGGACATGGGAAGGAGAAGAAGGGAAGAGACTCTTACAAAAATGTTTTTCTTCCTGAGCAAGTGCTAGAAGTGCTTGGAAGCAAGGCCCTGCTTCCAAGGAGGTGGCTGAATATCACTTGCTGATGAGAAGTGGAGATATTTTTTTTTTCTTCCTTTTTCTTCCTTGCAGCCTTTGTCTTTTCTTTCATTAACCTGCTCCTACCTCAAACCCACAGGTTGATTTTTTTTTTTCCCTCCATCTCATTTTCTGCCCAACCCCAACAACCCCTTCTGCTGAAGGAGGGGAGTGAGGGAGCAGCTGTATGGTACTTAGTTGCTAAACCACAACACCTGGCAGAAATAAGAACACTCCATCTCAAGTTTTGATGTTGATGAACAGGGAAAACAAATCCTAAAAAGCAATGAGATGTGCTGGATGATAAAATGTCAACACCCAACTGACTTTCAAAGTGGTACATGACAAGAAAGCTGGACAGAAGGGGCCATGTCTTTTGGTCCATGGACTGAAATATGCAGTACCTATGCCACTAGAAAATCGTTAAAGACTGACATTTGAAAAGTTCTCTTCTGCATAGACATCCTTTTATAAGCTTTTTACAACACAGTCATAAAGTATTGATTTACTTTTTTCCACCCTCAGGTTTCTATTGGGTTTTACATAAACTCAACACTTTCAGGGCTAATATTCATTTTTAACACTGTTTAACAATACTTGACACACAAGTAAGACTACGATACTGAAGAGATCTACATGAAAAACTGTAAAGAATTGTTCTAGAACCCTCACTGATATATTATATTTGCAGGTGTCTCTCCACTCATGAGGACAGGCAAAATTCAGTTCTCTTATCTACAGAAATCAGTTATGTCCTTAATACTGCTTGCTTATTTTACCCCATATATTAACAGCATATACTTTACTATTTTGGGCAGCAGACAGCCACAACTACTGTATAATCATAGCATCATCTGCTTTCAGTAACGCTTATTTCAAGGAACAGCTAACATATTTTTAATGAATATGGAAATTCAAGCTTATACACCTTTGCTTTTTCAGTTTTAATTCTAATCTGTAATGAAAATTTAGAATTTAAAAACCATAAGACCAAGATAAAAGCGAAAGCAAAAACAAACAAACAACAAAAAAAAAACACCAAATGTTATTTGGGAAAATAGCATAATTTAACCTTGGGCATCTTCGAAATCATCTTAAGCCTGACCACATGGCAAATATAATTTCTAAGAGACCACTAAGGACCATGCCAGCATCACACCATACCCCACTGAAACATAGCCACCTCCGGGATAAACACAAGCATCTATTTTACACCATGTACTTTCCAAAGTAATTAAAAGAATTCTCCAAAACTACAGTATTGTTTATACCTGGCCCTAAAACCAAGCAAAACCCCTAAAGGTGGTGTGTGTAACCACATCCCCCTGTGCAACACTGGGAAGCAGCCAGAATCTATGGCATACCAGCAAGTTACATATTTATATAAAATCTTGTTGGTAATCCAACAACTGCAAGTTGTTTTAAAGATTTTTTGTAAATGCTTCCTCCTAATTGTAAAACACTGCATAGCAGTGCAATGAATTATAACGGTAATTTTGTACTATACCTCAAGGAGAATAGGCAATATATTTGCATAATTCTGTTCAGATCAATAAGGTTTGAATAATAACTAAAACCATAAGAGACATAAAGAGCCTTCAGGGAACCTGTTTTCACCATTAAGGAAATGTTTTTGCACCTAATTTAAACATACAATAGACAAACCATCATGTTTCTGGGATTCTTGTTAAGTGCTTTGTTGTGTATTTTACATTTGTAACCACTCTCACAACTACAAACTTGAGCATCAGTTATCCATTCTTTGGAAATGACCTAAAGATGTTTGACTAAGGTATACAGTGTGTCCATATACATTTGTTTCCTTTCTAATGAAGTATATTCTGAAGCACTGTAGAAACACCTTCATTTTCATGTTCAATATTAAGAGTCTGAGATGAATAATAAGGCATTAAAATCAATAAGAAAAAAAAAATCTAGATAAATAATAGCTCTTGCACTGTCACCTGGTATTACCACTGTACTTTCACAGCACAGAAGTATATTAAAAGAGGTAGATTGCAAATAAAATAATTAAAATTAATCATGTAAATCATTCAGCTATGTATTCCATTAGGACTCTGTGAAACTCTCTTATGTACATACAAGAGAACTAGATCAAGCTCTCTATTCTGCATAAGTCTTCCTATTTTTCAGGGTGAAAGTTTTCTTAAAGTAGTGACAGGATTAATTTACAGAACAAACATTTGTTGCCAGATCTGTCGTGTTCAAATCCTCCACAACTTCAGAGACTAGAATCATGACTACACCTTAATGCACATAATAAAAGCAAAAATTGCCAATAAGCATTAAAAAAAAAAATTCTTGGCAACTTGCTACATTTTGTTGCTTTTGCTCTTCTCCCTCTTTATCAAGATTCCACTTTTCCCTCTCCTCCAACTCAAATTATGTGTTTGCTTATACCAATCTCAGTATCTGTTTTCTCTTCACTTCCAATCTCACCTCCAAGTTCACCCAGTCCTTTCTTCAATACAGTCACCTGCTGTATGTTTGTCGTTCTTCTGAACTGTTCCTACCATTCTACTCTCATTCAAATATTCTGCCCACACTGACACCCAGATAACTAACTACAGAGAAGCAAATCATCTGCTACTCAAAGGAAAGCATCTCACTTGTTTGGGCTCTTAGTCACGTAACAAGCCTGATGCTGTGCTGCTTTCATATACTAAGGTTTCTTAAGAGAAAGCCTGTGGTCTTAGTCTTTAATATACATCCCTCACTATATAAAGTAGTGGTAAAGCTCAATAAATCTTTCTAATTACTAACTGAGCAAAGTGCAAATATTTTCATGTTTTCCTTCACCAAACTTATTGCTGCAGTATCTAGGGATGAAAGCAGCCAGCTTTTCATACTTGCGTTCTTCTCTGAGTCCTCCTCCAGTACATCCCACAAGTTCCAACACAGATAAGGTTTATCCAGGAAAAAACAGAATGAAATCAAGGTGATTTCTGCCAGGTTCCCTTGCTCTGACAGATGTTTCTGAAGCCCAATTTATTTTGACCAGTGACAACTTTGCTACAGGCAAATCAAAGCATTAATTAAGGAAGGCTACTTAGCCAATACCACATCAGGGATGTCAGGTTCCTATTTGAAAAACAAGGGATGAGTCCACATAAGGGAATGGCAAGTGTTCGGGATATGGCACTTCTTGGGCAACGTACACTAACTATCCTTTTCTCTACACTAGCAAAACAACATGTCTAACCCTCCCATGTTCCTTTTCCTGACACATGGCTGCCTCCAGTTTTTCAGAAGAAAGAATCTCACTCCTCATCAAGAAGGCTGTAAAATTCCATTTGGACACATTTTTTGAAGAATCTTGGGCTGGCTCTGACCTTAGTCACAATATGTCTTGAACAATGAACTACTGTGGCACTGCCCACATGCAGACTCTAAATGGAAACACTGTACTGGGTACACTGAATTTACCGTGTAAGTTTTTCTGTTCAACACCATGGACTACAAAATTCAGACAAAACCTATAAGCATCATTAGCTTCTTCAGAGAGCGTCTTTTGGAGACTTTCACGTTTAATCGGTATAAGCCTCAAATCAAATAAGACGTCATCAAGTTTCAGCAAAAAAAAAATAAAAATAAAATAATCAGGCAGTAGAAGCAATACTGAAACAGTCAAAAGGAATGTCAAAGTGCAGAGCAGCAAGAGCTCACCCTCCCTATCACTATTCATTTCTGAAGAACACTGGTAAGAAATGCATAGGCAAAACATCAGGTGTAGTCATGTAAACCAAGAACAGCGAACTGTAAGTCTGTGAGCATGAGGTGGTCAAACACAGCAACAAATGCTGCAGGTTCTGATAGAGAAAATCAGACTGCAGATTTTGATACTAAATTTCTGTCTATTTCCCTCATTTTAATAGACGTAAAACACTGGTATTTACTTACACTTATCACTGCAGGTTAGAGGTACTGAGAAAAAACATTCGAGTGTTCATACCACAAAATGTCTTTGTCTGAACTTGGGTTAAACGTTGATCAAAGATTGCAAAAGCTTATTGTGTTATGCACATGCATCTGCTAGCTTTTAATTTAGTTGGTGAGAGAGGAAGTAAAACATAAATCAGGTCACAGTGGTGCTGATCAAGTATTTTACAAATAAACAACTGTAGCACCTCGCACAACCAACACATACATTCGCTGTAAGCACAAGAATTATCACTCCAGGGTACCTGCTCATTTAGTGCAAGGTAATTATTTCAACACTTGTATTGTTCTGTATTATTTGTATTACAACAGAACTAAAATTTAGGCCATGTGAAACTACAAAGAGAATTTCTCTAGGTAACTATGAAGTCAAATACACCAGCACTCATAACAGACTTCTTGGTCAGCATCCCAGTGCGGAAGCTTCAGTCGCTTAGCACCCTACGTAGCTGAATCTGTACTTCTGTTGTTGCCTAAATCAATGTATTAAATGGGCTGCAAATTACATTAAATTTTTTATGACCATTTTAAATGGTTCTCCCTCCTTCTCCAATTATACATGAAAGCATTTGAAATCCACCATACAGCTCTTCTCCTTAAAGTATGTTCATCCATAACCTAGGGCTGGCAAGATGAAGAAAAGCTTGCAGAAACTGCAAAGTTATGACATATTTCCCTTTGAAGCAATTCAAAGGTTCAGATATAGTACTTCATCTATTTTAATAACAGCTTTAGGAAATTGAAGCAAAAGGTGTTTTTTTTTTTTTTTTAAAAAAAAAAGAAACTTTCATTTTTTTTTTTTTAAACAAAAAAATTCAACTTTTACACCGCTTTTTGCCCCCCCCCCCCCCCCCATGGACCACCCCTTCCCACCTTCTCATCAACCTAGATAAACACAAGGTATGGTTTATTTATAAAAATGAAAACAAAAACACACCAACCAGACACACCAGAGATTACTGAGAAAAAAACAACCAGGAAAGAAAAAAGCCATTTACCCCTCTCTCACTATTTGACTCTCTTTGTGTGGAGCATATTACCACTCAGTAGCTTCTCATCTTCTGAGGAGAACGCTATTCTCTCGTTCTTATAACGATATAAGATTTATGTTCAAATAAAAATCCCCAAAACACAATGTCAGTTTTCCTTGCACATTCTTAACACTGCTGAGATAACACAGTAGGTCCAATCTTCTCCTACATTCTAATGCAGAAACAATCTAGAAAGGGAGCACATTGAAGGACAGGCTTAGAGGAAATGCTGAGGACCAACACTCATCCCAATTTTTAACTTCACACACAGCTACTACAGCTTGGGATCTTCAGCTGATGGCTCCCTACAGAAAGACACGTACAGCTCTCTCCTCTCTTGCCCCCAGACCAACCTCACAGCCTGGCCAAACGGAAAACCCTGCAGGCATAAGCAGTAGGCATGAAGCAAGGTGTGAGGTGCCCCAGTGCTCAGAGAGGACGCCTCACCTCCAACCACAAAATGGAGTTGGTGAGACCCCATGGTTCTGTGAGGCAGCCACAGCCACCCTGCACTCAGAGCCCTGCTCCTACCCACTCCCTCTTTCTCCTCCTACGCACACCCCCCCATGAGAAGAAAAAAGTCTAAAAAAACACATGACAACTCACCTGAACTGAACACGGTACACTGAAAGTCAAGTTCCAACACTCCAGGCAGCTACATTGCTGTGAGAGTAAGGAGATGCCCCAGCAAGCACAGCTGGCCTCATGAGGGCCCAGGTGGCCAAGGCACCATTGCTGGCTGCAGCCCCCCAGCTGACACTCACCTGCATTTGATACTACTGCACCCCAAACCCTCACCAGAAGAGTTTTTGTGGCACTTCTTTTTTTTTATTTTTGGTGGAAATAAATAATACCAGAATACTTAATAGCAGTCAGTCCCAAATGACAGGTGAGATGAATATTAAGTAAGTCTTCCTTTATAGTCAACTTAATTAGCATAAATTTTCTTTGCTTCATTTGCTACAGCAATGCTTTGCAGCAAAGCCACAAGTAATGGTTCTTCAGAGAAGAGAGTTAATACCCTGCCCACCTGGAAATGGTAACAAAGTTTAGATTCACTTCCCCCACTCTCCTCCCCCCTTCCCTCCAAATTAATAGGAATTTAAAACTCACTACTCACATTTTGCAACAAATAAGTTCCTGGCATTAAATAGGAGGCTAAAACTGTCCTACAAGGGGTGCAACAGCTCCAGATGCACAGTGTAAGCGAGGCACTATGTGTACCAATCTCTTCAGCTCTGCCAGCGGGAAGCCAGCACTGAGGGCTAATCCCCACAGCCACACATCTTTGGTTTACTCTGGTAAGAGCCAGGTATATCTAATTGCTTCCAGAAGGGGTATACACTGAGAGTCTTCTTTTATTTTCAGAACTGCAGTGTACATGTAATGATTTTATCCAGGCTTCTCAGAAAAGACCTTTCAGCACATTTCTAACTGCTTTCTTACTTACCACTCAGTGAAATATGCTGGGTGAGATGGAAAACACAGGGAAATCACAGCTGGAATGCATTTTAGGTCATCACAGCAACAGTTCACTAAACGCAGCTGAAAGAGATGTGCAATCAGGTATTTTTAAGCAGGATTGGATGGTTGGCTGACTAAAGCAGGGCTATTTCTACCTAAGTGATCATTAAAATGTACGATTATTTTTTTAATATGTCTATTCTTGCAGGGCACTTGCCCTCTTCCTCACAGACTGCGTGTTAGGTTGTTACTTGGTACTTTTGGCACGGGATACGTTCCACAGTGCTTCCACAAAAAATTCCTTAGAATGTTTATGTTTTAATGCAGAGTTACAATCACCTCAACAAAGGTGAGGGAGGGGATCCTCAACTGAGTATACAAGCTACCTGTAGCTAATACAGGTATGTTTGCAGGACAGAATCTTACTTCCTCAGAGGTTAAAGCAGTATCTAAAGGTTTGTTTCTCTCAAGCCTTCCTTATACGTGGGCCAAATTAATTTAGCTTGACTGCAAATTGAAGAAAAGACCTCTAAAATATACATAGTGTCCTTTAGAGGACAAGTAAAGCAGTATAGAAAGGCAGGTACTTTCAACAAACTGCTTACAGACCAGCCAGTTCTGGCATCTATGAAGAAACCTATCTCAGTCTCTGATAGAGCTTAGTATACTTTTGCCTACTGCTCACCCAGTTTCCCAGGAATGACTCATCCCAAACTCAGATATGACCTATTGAGGAGAAAAGAATGCCTTTTGGATGTACATTTCACATTTGACAACTCTGTAATGGGGAATACCACTTATTTACTGATACTCCTTCCTCACAAATCCTGATGTGAAGATTAGATAGCTTTCTGCTTTCCTCCTTTGCAACTTCCTTGTTTCAGACTGGAATAGCTGATAAGACAATGTTAGCAATCACTTAAAAGTATTATTTTATTATATCAGTGACCAGAGAAGTTAGGTGCTTAGAGTTCTAGGCAAAATAAAAAGTTTTCTTACTAGAAACATTCAGTGACAGCCTTACGTATCTGGAACACAAGCAAACAGAGAACAAAAACACACACACATACAAAGAGAGTTAAAGGTCAGCAAGACTGTTTCTTAAAAGCAACACAAAAAACTCTGTGGGCACACCAGTAACTAACTCCCCAATGCACGCTTTCAAATACAAGACCACTCAGAACCGGAATAAAACACAATGAGCTGTTGGAGTTTAGCCTTGCCATCTAATATTAAAAGTTACACGATTCTTTGTCAACAATCATTATTTCCATGTTCTAGGAGATACGAGAATGCTCCAATTCTTAGTTGGAAAATAATTGATACTACTCTGTAAATCTCTCTAACCTCTTTGTAGCATCACAATAACTATCATGAGACATCCTGCTCTCTTTCACATAGGAAGCCTAGAATATATGTGAGCTTTGATTCTCTAAAGCACATTTAAATTCAGAGGGGAGGGATAAGCCGGAGTGTGGCTGCGTTTACAATCTGACAGGCACCTCCAGTCCAGGAAACTGCAGAGAAGGTTTGACAGAAATTAATCAACCTTAAGCTGTTATCACAGTACTTTTGTGACCAGATTGCTCTTTCAGTCCAGCACTGAATCAGGTTTATGTCCCTAGCTTGGTCTAACGAATGTGGACTAACATACACTCCCAATTAAAGTGGAAAAGCCAACAGGAAAGAATATTGATTTTATTTTAACCCTTGCTCTAAACCATTTACAGAGGAATAATGCCATGCTCAACACACGCCCCAAACTTTGCCTTTTCAGATTCTACCCATCTAAATTAATGCACTGGGGACTGTGGCAGCTACACAATAGGGATCAGACCACACAAGCACATTTGACTTGTTTAGGATTCTTCACAGCCCTCTGCTTAAGGGCTTCCTCCTTTTCTCCTCTATTTTGTTGAGGAAAGAAATAAATATCATGGGGTACTTTGTGGAACAAGATTCTGCAGTACCTAGCTAAAGATTCCTGCCTTTCCCTGCACTCACAACTCAAAATAAACATTGTCATTATTTTTTATTTGGTTTAGGCAACAAAGCTCATGCCTTTTTAAACTGTTAAACAGACTGAGAAAAAACATGCTTCAAATCAGTTTCCAAAAGACAGCAGAGCTGCTATAACATCACTTCAAAAGGTCTGGCTAACCTTTTGTAGTATTAGCTATATTTGGATTTGCTCTTATGAGTTAAGAACTTTTCCGTTTGTTGTCTTTTCAACACTCTATTGGTAGAAATAAGCTGTTATAAAGACAAAGGTTGAATTTTTCAAAACTATACAGGAACATGGACTCCATTTTTTAAAAACTGCTCACTCTCAGAAGCAAAATTCTCCCTGAAGTCAAGGGGAGCTGTAATTCATTTAGACACCTCTGGCTATCTCACAAACTCATTCAAATTAAAAGGAGTGAAATTTCATTTAAATCCATAAGGCTTTGTAATTTTCATACTAAAATATGACAAAGATCACTTATTTTCTCTGACATGAAGCTTCTTGATTGTGCTATGGTCAGTTTACAAATTGTGCCAAGAAACAACCTAAGATGGCACAAATAATTAAAACCTTCAATTCAAACTGCTATTTATTTACTTGACCTTTTCGTTATTTAGGAAGTGCAATACATATTTTATAATATTATTTCCATTAAAAAGTTTTAGGAAATGAAAGCATAAATTATGCTTGGTTTTGAAAAAGCTGCTTTTTTTAAACGGAATTTGTCTGTTGGTCATAGGCTCCAGGGAGACTCTCATGACCAATGTTGCTGGGATTTCCTGTGCTGTTACCTGAAAAACAATGCTGCAGCCTAGAAACTAGGACTTGTTCTTGTGGTTGTTCTTCAGAAGAAATAAAGTATCACCACAACTGGGGGAAAATTTGAAAAGTTTTTTGTTTTTTGTTTGTTCGTTTGTTTGTTTTTAATATTTTTAAGTCCTGTAAGTGCGCTGTATAGGGGGACAGTTAGTCAGGTTTTACAAAATATTATCATTCCATCTCCTTGTTGTTCTATTCAGCAATAAAGTACTTAAACCCTTTTTGGTACTTCAGTCTATATCCTAAAGCATGTTTCAAGCATGTTCACTGGGGTGTGGGACCTCTGAATGTAGCGAATAGCTTATCCTAAAAATCTCTTCCATGTAAAAATATACTTAGTACTATTGTCAACTTAAAGCTGCTTCCCAAAAACTTCAGTTTCTCTGCTGAGACTGTTGGTGAAAGGTATGACTGCATATAAACAAAAGATAATTTAGCTGCAATGTAAATCCTAATTCATGGCCTATATGTAGATATTCTAGCAGTCTATATACATGTCAGAGTATTAATTCCTCCTAAATGACCTCAATGTTGGAGTTCCTGCAGCATTTTCTGTTTTATTTATTCATTTCCACAAAGGTCCAATAGGAAGTATGTCAGCCTGAACAAGAATACAGTCAATGAGATCTTGAGAGACAGAAAGGAATCCTTCTCCTTTCTGTAGAATAAATTGTTTTTTGTTTTTTTTTCAACTCATAATGGTAGCAACGTTTTAACTCTTCTCTCAATAATCTTCACCATTTAATTCCGTTTTCTTTTTGATTCTTTCCTTTCTGTAACATCTGTAATTTACAGTCTTTCATTCCCAAAGCAAAAGTTCTTTGTCTGTCTCCCCTTTTATGGCAGGTCTAGTATTAGAAATCATAAGCAAATGGGAAGGATCATGACAACAACAGGCAGATGATTTATCATTAAGATTATATGCCAAGTCAAAACGTGTAACAAAATGTAGGACACAATTTCTGTGTTAATGTTTTAGTGAGCTCAAATGTTACATTAGAAAAATTATGACAGGTGGTAACTGTCAGTATTAGAATGGTGATCAAGTTAACTGTTTATAGGATGAGAGTATACTTTAAAGGTTACAGAAGACAAAGATAAGATTCACGGAAAACAACCAAGCTGTTTGAGACCAGTCAACACAACAGAATTCACCACAGCAATATTCACTAAAAAACAAGGAGACCTACATCAGGTATTGTGGCCAGCAGGCAGGTGAGACTGTGGTGGTTTTACCTTGCTAGGCAGCTGAACTGCACCACAACCACTCTCTCATTTGCCTCCACAGAAGAGGGGAAGAATCATAGAATCTAAAAGGTTGGAAGAGACCTTCAAGATCATCAGGTCCAACCATCACCCTACTACAAATGTCACCCACTAAACCATGTCCCTAAGCGCCAGGTCCAACCTTTCCTTGAACACCCCTAGAAGAAGAAAAGGAAAGAAACAATTCACAGGTTGAGATAAGGATAACTTAATTAAATGAAAAATAATTAAAGGAAAAATATTATTAATTAAATAATTTAACTAAAGGGAAAAGGAAAAAAAGGAAAAAAAAAAAAAAAAAAAAAGAAGAAGCAAAGGCTGTGTGGAAGCACAGAAGAAAGAAATTACTCTCTACTTCCCACCAATGAGCAATGCTTGACTACGTCCTTGAAGCAGGGCCTCAATGCGCGCAGCCATTTTTCAGGAGGACAGTCTCCTAAAAAACTGGCTGCTCCTTTTTGTTCTTTTAGGCTCAGATTTTCTTCATTTTTATTACTATCTTTACTTCTAAACACTGTACTCAATGCAAAATAAGAGAGGAAAATATATAGGTTAGACTTAGTGTTAGGCATCTTTGTCTCTGAAAGTATACAGAGACCACCCCCCAAAAGGAAATCTTTTAATGCTTCAAATAGAGCTGAACCAACCAATACCTCCAAACATCCTGCACTGAATCTGAAGTGGGAAATGGGAAGCTTTCACCCCTGAATATTATATTGCAGGTGTCTGGCCTTTATCCCCTGATTTGCTGGTAATTCCTAACAAAGGGTTCATTGTTTTGTAAACCTAGCTAAATGAACACTTAACAAGTGAGCAGCTGGAAAGTGTTTTCAGAAGCTTTACTTCAGAAAGATAATTGTCTCCACAAGAAACAACAAGACATCAAGCAGAGTAATTGCAACATACATGAATGATACCAATTCTCTGAAGCCCAAGCTTATAGTTCTATCAAAGACATTAGATTGTGAAGAGGAACATCTTACAGGTTTGAAAGCACCACATTCGTGAGTCTAGCTCACCTCTCTAACATCAGACTATTACCAGATTCAAAACTTTATCCTCCGTGAGATTTATCAGGTCCCTGGGAAGAGAACTGAGTAAGCATTTCTCTTCCCCCCTCTGCAGCATAGCGAAATATTTTCCTAAGGTCACAGGGAAATCCCTCACCTAAACAGTAAGATGCCAATGCCCTAAGAGCTGTATGCACTTGAGTCTTTGCATGGCATACAAGCAGGATAGCTTCCAGAGGACTGCAATGTTTAACATAGTACTATCATCCTCTACAGGTACACAGGAATGCAACATAAAAGATCTCAACAAAATCTCTAGCTTTTCTTTCTTTCCTTTTTTTTTTTTTTTTTTTTTCCTTTTAAATGAGGCAATGAAAATGAGACTGGCACTGAGCCAGTGATCTGAAGGGCTAGCCAGGAAAATCAGGCAACTGAATGGAGTAGAAGCCAGTGACAGTTGTGCTCATGTTCAGCCTTCAGTTTGCAGAGCCAAGTGGCTTGAGCCTCTTATAGCCTTTAGAGGCATAAAGGAGTGTGAGATAATCCTTCCCTGTATTTATTGGACATTTGGTTCACTGCATTCTGCATACTGGCTGCTCATGGCTTGGACTGGTGTACACTTCACTGGGTGAAGAGCTGGCTGGATGGCCGGGCCCAGAGAGTTGTGGTGAATGGAGTCAAATCCAGTTGGAGGCCGGTCACTAGTGGAGTCCCCCAGGGCTCAGTACTGGGGCCAGTCCTCTTTAACATCTTCATCGATGATCTGGACGAGGGGATCGAGTGCGCCCTCAGCAAGTTTGCAGATGACACCAAGTTAGGTGCGTGTGTCGATCTCCTCGAGGGTAGGAAGGCTCTGCAGGAGGATCTGGAGAGGCTGGACCGATGGGCCGAGGCCAACGGTATGAAGTTCAACAAGGCCAAGTGCCGGGTCCTGCACCTGGGGCACAACAACCCCAAACAGCGCTACAGGCTGGGAGATGTGTGGTTGGAAGGCTGCCTGGCAGAGAAGGACCTGGGAGTAGTGGTTGACAGTCGGCTGAATATGAGCCAGCAGTGAGCTCAGGTGGCCAAGAAGGCCAGCAGCATCCTGGCTTGCATAAGAAGCAGCGTGGCCAGCAGGGCCAGGGAAGTGACTGTCCCCCTGTACTCAGCTCTGGTGAGGCCGCACCTCGAGTACTGTGTTCAGTTTTGGGGCCCTCGCTACACGAAGGACATGGAGGTGCTTGAGCGAGTCCAGAAAAGGGCAACGAAGCTGGTGAGGGGTCTGGAGAACAAGGCTTACAAGGAGCGGCTGAGGGAGCTGGGACTGTTTAGCCTGGAGAAGAGGAGGCTCAGGGGCGACCTTATTGCACTCTACGGGTACCTGAAGGGAGGCTGTAGCGAGGTGGCGGTTGGTCTGTTCTCCCACGTGCCTGGTGACAGGACGAGGGGGAATGGGCTAAAGTTGTGCCAGGGGAGGTTTAGGTTGGATATTAGGAAGAACTTCTTTACTGAACGGGTTGTTGGTCACTGGAATAGGCTGCCCAGGGAAGTGGTTGAGTCCCCATCCCTGGAGGTCTTTAAAAGACGTTTAGATGTAGAGCTTAGGGATATGGTTTAGTGGAGGACTTGTTAGTGTTAGGTCAGAGGTTGGACTCGGTGATCTTGGAGGTCTCTTCCAACCTAGACTATTCTATGATTCTGTGATTCTAGACTTAGATTGCATTTCAGGACATCAACAGTGTGTAGAGGGTTACATTTGAGCTTCAGTCCCCAACTGTATTGTAGTATAAATGGTCTCCTGTGCTTGTGGAAATGGTGCATGCTACAACCACCATGCAGAATATATTTTAAGAAAGAAAGACCTGATAGTTAATAGTGATCTGAAAACAGAACAGAGAAGGGTAGTTATATGTTAATTTATTTAATTTTCAGCTACCTTAAAAATAATTAACTTAAAATTAAACATCATATAATCCACAAACATAAGTGTTGCAACTTATTTCTGGGACTCTAAAATGTTTCTGCTCAATAAAGCAAGGCTGATATGACTCATTTCTCTAACACACAGCATTTCATCCTTTTTACTACTTTGATTTCATGTACTATTATTTTGGTATTTGGTGCTCACTACCCAGCTTAATAAAAAGTCAAACTCCAAAAATATGGTTGAACCCATCAACCTTCTTGTTTTTATTTTTCTTAATATCTGAATTGAAAATTAATTAAATTATGATTATATTAATTTAATGATTTCATAAAAGGGGATTAATTGTTTTTCAGATTAATCTCCACTGAACTCATCTGCTGCCATGTCATAAAGGCTTCAAGAGTTCATAAAAGCATCTGACACAGTCCTTTGTAAACAATAGCTGTTCATAATAAGACCACGTTAAGCTATTTTCCTAAATTAAGAAGCATGAAAAAGTTTTAATGATAAAAGTTACAATTTAAACAAAAACTGTAATGCCAGCAGTTTCTCTATCACAGATCTCTTTCATCTAGTTTCTGTTCCTACAGTCTATCTACTATATTAAGGAGAATCCTGATGTTCAAGAGATGTAATATGAAAATGCAGGGCTTAGCAGAAATGAAGAAAGTATTAAAAAAAAAAAAAAAAAAAAAAAAAAGTTGCTATCCAAAAAACAGATTGCAGGGAACTAGCTCTCAAAAGCAGTTGCAATACAGCATTCTAGTCATGAAATAAATTCAAGATAAACAGAATATAAAACGATTGCAATCATTGCCATTTTTTTTTTTAATTGTTTTGTTTTTTTACCTCTATTCCCTGATAAAATAGCTTTGATTAAAAAAAAGAACAGTAAATCAAGGGTTGAGTCTGGCTACATAGCATCAAATATTTAATTGTAGCAATACTGTAAAATATATCTATATTGCAGTGACTGTATAAATGTATCCACAACACATAAAAGTCATTATGAGAAACAAAAATCTGTAAGAGCACACACAAATGCATGATACTTCTGTGATGGGTGGATTGCTTGTGTATCTGCTGCAAAGCTTGCTGAGACTAGTCCCCATTTTGTCACGATTCCCCTGCTTTCTTACCAAATCCTGTTATTTATTTGTTAATCAGTGATGAGAAGGACACAAATTAAAAGGCAATATTTATACTCAGGAGTTTACAAACTAAAAAGCTAACTAAACTTAAACTATTGGAATGAAAATACATAAAAACAATTAGTATAGTTGTTAAACACTAAAAGCTCTACGTTCTTCACGTATTATGAATGGTTTTGAAGCACTTTTCATCAGGGGGCAGTAATCATCAGAATCTCATTACTCAGGCAGTCACCATCCTGATTGCTATCATCCAACAATTTACTAAATCAGAAATTAACATTTGGTGAACCACTACCATGTAAGTGAGAACCCTCAGGGAAACCATCCATATTTACAATATACAGAAGATATTTTTCTTGTATAAAATATGCAATGTTTCTGAGCCATGGGTTTATAATGCATTATAATTTATAACCAATTGGGTTGGATGGCAGCTGCCAGAAAGATTAGACAGTTGCGTAATCATAAGGAAAATCTGATCAGCTCCCCAACTAGTATAAAGTAATTTCAGAAAGAGTTTAAGAAAAAAATGTAAAGGATAAGATATCATAACAGAACAGTAAGTAAAAAGATCAGAGAAGACCAATGGTATCCTGAAAGAATGCTGATCTGAATCTGAAAGATTCTGCCCTCAGGGAGTGGTTTACAGGGTTTTCCCACTGCACCAAGGATTACTTGCTGCTGTCCTTACTAGGCAAGGCTTACACTTATCTCTGTTTTTAAGTCACACAGTTTTCTGCTATACTTTAGAGCTCTAACTGCTCCGCAACTGTTTTCCTTCTAAAAGTGGCTTAGTGCGACATCCAGCTAACCCTTATTCAGCAGTCTTCCAGGGTAATTCTCCTTTTCTGTCACCCATCACCACCTACACCTGTTTCAACTCTGTTAAGAAAATAGATACTGATGTAATAGATACTGATATTGTACTAAATGTACAATATCACTTAAGAAGTTATCTAATCAAACACAGTTATGCAAATGCCATTCTCTGAAGTCAACATAATTTGAATAATAGGTCCTAATTGCCAAGTTAAGGACAACATCCTTGTTACAAAGCCTGTAGTCTATAGTCTCATTACGGCCCATGGTAGAATATAAAATCTAGCTACTTGCCAGACTGACAGAATCAGACATTTCTCTGTTACTCATCAAATCTCAGGACACATACCAAAGAGGTTAGTCTTGTCCACTATCAGTGAATAGCTTTTCAAAAACACCAAATTTTAACTTACGCCTTGAACCAAACCAGACTTCAACAGTTATCAGTGTCCAAAGGAGCTGACTGAAATGCAGACTTATATTGGGAGAAAGATTTCAAAATTATTGTGTCCTAGAAATTTAGCAAGATGTTTCTCCATAGTGTCTGACTTATTCACTGACAAATTCAGCTTATCAGATCAGAAGCTGTAAAATTTGATCCATTTTGTCATCAAATGATGGACAGTATGAGGACCAAGGCAGCAGACACTTACAGTCTAGTCCTTGCTAAAATTAAGAGAATAAAGAATAGCTTGCAATTCAGGTAGACATAAATACCCTGATGCCAGGTTAAGTTCTGTGATACCCATATCAGCAGAAATCCCTGTATTAACATGAAGCAACGTTTTAATTTGTGCAATAAGGAAAAATAAACTGAAGCTTTCTGTGCTTTCTCTGCAATGACACTTTGTAAAATAATTCTTATGGATTGCCTATTCTGTGCTTACGGACAGTGCTATAACCCAGTGCCTTCCTTTTGGAAGAACTACTATTCTACCCCTCTGAGGGACACCATTCATATCCTAAACAAAACGTGGAGATGCAGTGAACCAGCAAATACAGCACCTTTCAAATAGGATACCAATAAGTTTCCACAGTTGAAAGACATAAAAATAAAGACATTTTAAAATTCTGTCACTTCAGAAATCAGCCCGGTGAAGCTGATACACTCAGTTACACAGGACACTAAGAGCATGTCACACCAATGTTTTGTTCTGCCAGAAGTCCTCCTCTGAATACCTTCAAAAACAGCCTTTTCATATGTAATCTTCCTCAGGAAAATTATTTAAAAATGTGTGAAGACTTGGACCTATACATCAAATCACATTGAATACTCTGAGTGGCTCTGTGTGCATAGGAGCATCTAATAATGGGCAAGGCTGGGAGTAACTCCAAGTAATCAAAAGCTCCTAACGAATCAGTAGTTTACATGAGAGACAGCATAGGAATTTGGTAATTTACCATCCTGAAATCAGAGTTGATTTCCAATCATACACAAGTTAGTTAAGTTCTATGGCAAGAATGAGCAATATTATCCCCATGATCCATTTCAGTAGAATGCCTGCTGCTCCTTCAGGACATGATCTGTACACACCTCTCAGTGAGGTTTCTAATTAAATGAAGATTGATGTAATCAAGAATGCCTGATTGGCCATGTTTGCTTGTTTCCCAAACAAGAAAAATTGCCACTATTTCAGGAAAGAGAGTCTAATGTGATTTTGGGGGGTCAGCTTGGTGTTCTGCATTAGCGCTAAGAAAGAATATACGCAAACTTTGTCATTTCTAGAGACCATTTTATTCTGTGAACAATTCATTAAATTGAAGAACTACTTATATTAGGTCATATTCATCAATGAGAATAACACCCTACAGTGGTGCTACTCATAATGGTAGTGGTAATTCTCTCCTGTTTTTGACTTCCCTACTCTCAAAACTTTATTTAAAAGAAAAATTTGATGGAGGAATTGTGTTGCTGTTTTCCCAGAGCTCAAGCAGCCAAGCAATTCCTAGTTTATGTAGCTGTTGAAATAATACTTGACCTGAAAGAATAATATAAAAATTTGAATGTATTGGGTTTTATTTTCCAACAACATATAATTTTTATATTTTACAATGTAGCTGATTATCTTAATCCATTTCTGACCACATATGCAATCAGAATACCTTTTTATTGCAAATGCAATTATTTCAGACATTT
Source organism: Oxyura jamaicensis (assembly GCF_011077185.1). NCBI lineage: Eukaryota > Metazoa > Chordata > Aves > Anseriformes > Anatidae > Oxyura > Oxyura jamaicensis. Next base: position 6,953,807 of record NC_048901.1, read on the forward strand.
TTACAATAAAAACAAAATTAAAACCTTTATTTAACTGTAAGGGGGAAAATGATTTTTCTATGGGTGCAGGAAACTTCCTCACCAAGAATTATTCTTACTAGGTGTGACAAGTTCATCAACAATAGGTCCAGACCTGCAGGATTGTAACTACATGCAGCAACCTAAAAAAATATTTTCACATCACTAAAACATATCTAGAGTGTGTTCATATCAATATTGCAGCTTTTGTTTCTTAAAAGAAGGCACAGCTCACCATCTTTATTTCATACTGAGAGGTGCTTATTACTGAGTACTGACAAAGTAGATTTATAATGCTGATTACTTTTTCACATCTCATTCATATACTCATGTACAAATACTCAGTGATATTGAGCTTAATGAAAGCACTTATGTGAATGTTCAGAACTATGTTAAAGAGTCAAGAGCCTTAAATATACCTAATTTCATGAGAATATATTTATTTGTAAATCCATCTGTATTACTTTGTATATTCAATAAGTAAAGTTAAGATTACGAACCAGTAATGCCAAAATTGCTGTCAAATTTATAAGAATGAATATACATATTTAAAAACAAATACTTCCTGCAAACATTTTATTAAGCAAATAATCATATGAAGAGCAAATGCTAAGAATACCTGCAGAATTAAGTTCAAGTTAAATTGAACTTACTTCATTCTGTATGCTTAAGAAGGTGAAGTTCAGACTATATACAGGTATAGTCTGTTGACTATTTGTTGTTTTTCTTGAAGAAGTCCTAAACCACAAACACACATATTAGTACCATCTACATTTAATGATTCTTTTCTTCAGTACATTTCAAGCAGCAACTAACTACACTTTGCCAAAGCTCTAAAACTTGTATGATTATAAAGATTTAAGTACAAAAATGAAGAAATAAGTATCTTGGGCTTGATTATTATTATTATTTTTAATTCTAGCAAACTGATTCCAATCTATTCTGAATATTTATATACATATACAAGTTTAAAGATACGGAGTGATCCTCCTACAATAAAGTAGAGATATGAGATGTCTGTAGTTTCAACTAAGATGCTGAAATTAAAAAAAAAAAAAAAGAAAGAAGAAGAAGACAAAAATGGATGTTTAAAGCTTCTATTCTGCTTTAAGGCTTTCATTTTTATGTATATTAATCATTTATTTCTAGCAGCATTGAATTTATTAAGGATATTCATATCCTATTCTTTATTTAAAGTAAGAATAAAGCTTAATCATACTGCACTTTGATTAACATTTTTCAGGCTTTATTCTGTTGATTATTGTTTTCATATTTTGGCAGCTTGACAAATATTGCCATGTTTATTTAAGGAAAAAAATGAACTAAATGAGCTTTTTTTCCCTTCTAGAACTAATTATGGTTATATGCTTGCTCCCTGCAAATCTTAGCCATAAATGGAAACATTTCATTTATCAAAAAAATAAAAATAAAGTTGGGCACTAGGAATTGTAAAATTAAATATTTAGATATCGTGGTAGAATGAATAAGATGTTCGCTCTGTCTTTTAATAGTAAGGAATATCTATTAAAAGTGCATTTGATAGTACAGCTCTTTTTTTTCTCCTAATGTGAAAAAAAGATGAGAAATTACCAAAAAAAAAAAAAATCCTAGAATATTGCTAAGTTGAAAACCATGTATAATTCAGCACCTAAACTGATTTTTAATTTTTATAATGTCTGCGGAAATATTTTGTGGTTCTGAATACTAAGGGAGATAAAGAACATTACAAACAAAATCATTGCTTTTACATGCAGACAGAAAGGACACAATAGTTGACAGAAACCAGTTCTTTGAATCAGTGGTAGGAATAAAAACACCTTGAACACTAGAGATGTGCATCTAAGTCTACAGGATTAGTCAAGGAAATTAGAAGAAAAAAAAAAGTGAGAAAATCAGGAAACTTCTGACCACAAAAGGGAACACAGAGCCCCTTTAAAACTTTAAATAGAGGAAGAATTGAAACAAGGTGCCACCCACCAGTAGATCTTGCTACATTTCCCTATCTCATTCCAGTGATCTACTTTATAACTATATACATAAATATATTTATTTCTGCAAAGTAGTTGTGAATGCCTCTTACACTGCCTCATTTTTCAGAATTCAGTAGTCTCTAGTAAAATAACATTTTCTCTCATACCAAGGACAGGGGATACTCAGTCTGAAAGCTGTAAGGGATAATATTCCAAAAATGCTGCCATTAGGCTTAGTAGGAGAACTAGCACAAAAACACCCAAACAAAATGCTTTACAGTTAGCATCAACACCAAGAAAGAATCCTGCAGAAAGAAACAAGACTGACATTGCATTCACACTGTGAAAACATAGCATTTCTTCGGCGCTGTCATAAAGATGCCCTTCTTAGACTTGCTTATTCTGTAACAACAAACCACCACAGAACTATCCTAGTATATTTATCAAGGACTATTCTATTCATAAGTCCTACACACAATAAGTTACTGTTTAATATGGCCTAACAGGTCTACCAGAATCTGTTTAAAAAATAAAAAAAAAAAAGTTAAAACATTGTTATTGGAGTTGTTACAAAGAACTTATTACAAGGCATGTTTGTTATGCTTGTAGTGTAAATACACTTTCTTCTCCTGTCCCCCCAAATTTCATAACTTTGAATAAGTGCTTGTTCTCAGTTCCTTAGTTACTTAGTTACTGGAGTCATTCATTTATACCCAAAGCTATTCTTGAACAGATATGACAAGTCTTTAGCAGCAGCAACAGATCTCACTCATATTTTTCAGTGACCTAGCCATTTTGTGAGGTGTCTGATGTCAAAGCTAACATACTCGCTACAAGAAGGACATGGAGGTGCTTCAGCGAGTCCAGAAAAGGGCAACGAAGCTGGTGAGGGGTCTGGAGAACAAGTCTTACGAGGAGCGGCTGAGGGAGCTGGGATTGTTCCGCCTGGAGAAGAGGAGGCTCAGGGGCGACCTTATCGCACTCTACAGGTACCTGAAGGGAGGCTGTAGCGAGGTGGGGGTTGGTCTGTTCTCCCACGTGCCTGGTGACAGGACGAGGGAGAATGGACTAAACTTGCACCAGGGGAGGTTTAGGTTGGATATTAGGAAGAACTCTACTGAAAGGGTTGTTAGGCTTTGGAATGGGCTGCCCAGGGAAGTGGTTGAATCATCATCCCTGGAGGTCTTTAAAAGATTTTTAGATGTCAAACTTAGTGATACGGTTTGGTGGAGGACTTGTTAGTGTTAGGTCAGAGGTTGGACTAGATGGTCTTGGAGGTCTCTTCCAACCTAGATGATTCTGTAATTCTGTGTGATATTCTGCATATTGTCTCTCTGGGAAGACCTGTGTTCTATCTTTCACAGTTTAGCCTGCAAATGAGTGTGCTAAGTTCAAAAATTTTTAAACCTCACTACACACCAGCAATGAGCTACAAAACCAGGATACCTACTTGAATTAAGAGCATCCAAGATCTCCGTGCCACATGGGTGCCATTTATCTTGATGCAAATCCCAACCCAGACTCTCTTGGATATTACCGCTGGTTTCAGCAGATGGTTACCCATTCAGAAGAATCAGTCATGGTGTTAACAGAGAAGAAAATAGCACTGAGTTTGCAAAGAACATCTTTATTTCTCTTTTACTACTAGTTTTGCTCATTCTCAGTTGCACTGGATATACTATTCTCATACTATTCTCTTATCACTGATAAAGATTAGCTGTTTTGATGCAGCAGTAGATTTATTTTGCTATAACTGGATTTTATTTGATATTCCATTTTTCAGTTGTTCAAGTACTAGCAATTAGGAAGATAAGGCCTGTCAGGAAAGGACCCACGTTTGCTGAGCACAGGAAGAAAGTTATGCATTAAAAATATACCATTTTTACAGAGGAGGCTGGAAAAAAGCCAAGGTACTGCTGTCTGCATTTCACTAGCAGAAATGACAACTAGATCCAGGGCTTAGGTTGTTATTACCAGAGCAGTAGGTTCAAATAGCTCTTTAATATTTTATTTTGTATGTATAATTTTTAAGCTATCACCCTTTTTGATATTTGCAGATGTAACAGTCATCTATTTGCTTCAATAACACAGCCACAACCATATAACAGAAGATGCAGTGCTTTTCCAGCAAAACTGGACAGGCAGGGGATGTGGTTGGGATTTTTCCTCAGACTGAATTTGTAGCTGTTTATAATTCTCTGTAGTAGTTTGGTTGGTCAGATTTCCCCAACAGCACTATTTTGTGCAATACTCCCCTTCTTTAACCAAAAGTGAGCACTGACATTTTATTTTTTAAACTTGCTATTGTTCTAAAACAAAATCTGTCTCAGAAGAAAGAATTAAAATCTGATTTCCCAGGTCCTGTGGGCTTTATTTCCTTTAATTTAAGGACATTAATTTATTTTCCTTTATTTAAGGACAGTTACACATACCTACCCTGGGTCAAAGAAGAAATTACAAGAATATATAATTTTTGGATGAGAGCAATATAAAACGAGCATATGAGAAAACTGGCTGACAGGTGAGTTGTGAGGTAGGAAAATAAGCAAGCAGATTGTGGCCGTCATTAGTCAATTCAAGTTTTTGTTGACAACTAATGGGAAGAGAGGGAAGGCTCTTCTCTTTCACTCCTTTTCTAAGTTGTTTCCATTGTCGTCAGCAAAAAAGCATGTAATGCCTTAAGTGCAGAATACTAAAATATTAATTCATTTGCCCTAGTTTCATGCTCTATGCACTGCTCTGAAGTGTGATAAGTTACTTATTTTGGTAGCCTGATAAAAAATTGATTGATTCTGATCGGTGCAAACCTCTTAAAAAGCCTATTTTTACTCAAGTATAAACATAAAAGCCAGCATAACAAAGGTGTAAAAATAAATAAATAAATAAATAAATAAATAAAAAGTTTTCATAAGTTATATTGAATGGTAGTGTATGAAAACTACCTCAGAGTATTATGAATACAGCATTCACAAAACTACCTGAAACATGCAACATCTATTTCCTCTTGTGTATTCAGACTTCTGCTTCCTAAAGTTTACCGACTTATCAACCTGAAAAAATAATTAAAAGTTAAGATCAGCACAGTTTTTCAGCACCTTAAATTATTTCCCATTCCTTTTGGGAACGATGACTCAGTTTTCACTTATTTATTCAAAGCTAGACTTTCATTCATAAAGCTGCTTTCACTTCTCTTCTGTTTGTATTTTTGCATCTTTATTATAGGAGTATCTTCAAATTCTCACATTTTCATAATAAAATTAAGCCAAAATGATTTAAAACATTATGATTTATTTATGATTTAGGCATATCATTTAAGGGCAAGTCAGTAACCAAGATAATTTTGTATGTCACACCACGCTGAATAATCAGATTACACAGACTGTAGGAGAACACTAATTATAACTTTTCTGCTGTGCTTTCACATGCAATGTAAAAACTACATTTTCCAGTAAACAGTAAGCAGTGTCTTCCTACTTGTATCTTGTACATTGAGGCATAAGACTACTTCACTTTCTATACTATTTTCAACACTTACATCAGCTGTGTGTTCAGCCCCATGCCCAACGGCCCTCGGTGACAACAGCAGACTGCCATGCATGGTATGTTCTATAGCAGCTCACCGCTAAAGGGGCTTGACCAAGATCACCAAAACATTTCATAAAGGGCACTGAAAAGCTGACAGATGGCAACAGATGGGCCAAATCTGATTTGAAGAGAGACTTTTTAATCAAAAAATTTATACAAAGCTTAGGGGGCTTATTCTTTTTCACCACATATGATTTCTGCCTTTCATGATGCTGCTTCTAGTAAGGAGTTCCCATCACCAGCCAGTTTCCACAGATAAGACCAGCACTGTGCTTGCATAAATGGGCAAACATCCACTGAAGCCAACAGAGCTGTAAAATTTTCCCCTTTGGCCTACATATACTCCACTGAGACACCACAGGAGTGAAGCTTCAGCCTTCCCCCCTGCCCCACTTAGATGCTGATTGGGATGTAGAAGTTTTGCTGTCCTAAATATAGAGTTCATGTCCAAAAGCACCTGGAAGTTGATGTTGATTTACTGTCATCATTTCATCTCTAGCATGCTCACTAATTACAGTGTCGTATTTCATGTAATTTTTGTACACCGGATTCCTCATCAAATACATTAACTGTTCTTGTCTTCATTCATAACTTTTTTCATTAGTGCACCTGGAACATCTCCAAGGCAAGCATCTCAGTAAGGTGCTTAAACCTTGTCAGAAATATCCATTAAATTTGTCAGACGTGCTAACAAATCAATCAGCCAACCAATAAGCCTTTCAAATATTTTATTTTCAGCAGCTGGTTAAAGAGGGATCGACCCTGACTTTATTAAAAAAAAAAAAAAAAAAAAAAACAACAACAACAAAAAACCACCTAAGCCTAAAATATAGTGGTTTTTAGTTGTATCTACTACTTCAGAATAACATGCACTTACATGTCCTTATAAATTTAAATGTCTAAATTACATTTATTTAAATAAATTTAAGGAATTAAAATTTAAAAGAATGAACTAAATTGTAAAAGCAACTCTTACTGAGATGATTTCTATAATATGCTGGTTATTGCTTCCATTCATCTATCCAAAATGTTTCTCCCGTTGTTTTGAAACTTATATAAATAATAAAATTATATATATTAGGATTATTTTAAGTGAGTTAAAAATAAGAAATTGAAAATTCAATTCACCCACATATTCAAAGATAATGTAAAGCTGTTTTGCAGTAGGCATATCACCATGTTAATTTCATGCCAATAAGCTAGAGCTTATTATTATTATTATTATAGAGCTCAATCAAGTAGCTAGAAACTAATTGCTTTACAGAACTATTTATTTTTCCTCTCAATCCTTGTATTATTTTCTAATCTAAACATATAAGATAATGTTAAAAGTGAAGGAACCTAACCTATGATCTGAATTACTATATTACCAAGACAGTGTAATGTGTGTGTGTGTATGTATTCAAAATGTATATGCAGGTTTAATTTTATCCAAAGGAGAAAAAGATAAATTAAAAAAATTATGTGCGTCATAAACGTGTGCAATGTACCTACCTATATTTTATTTATTCATGCTTTCATGGGTTTCCAGTACAAAGAGAATGTCCCCCAAGTTCAGTGTCATGGAAGTGCATAAAAAAGTCAAACCAATTTACAATCCATTAGACTAAAACAAGGAGACATTCAAGAGAGAACCAACTATTCAAAGAAATGGATTAGGGCACCAAGAAGATGACTGAAAGCTGCATAAATAGTAGTGGCTAGCAATTTCACATCATTTCAATACACTAGCATCTCCTCCTAAATTACACTCTACTGAGCCAATTAGCTGGGCAGCTCATGTGTTTGACATCACAGCAGGAGCAGATGGCAATGAGGGCTCTGCAGCACCAGTGATGTGTCTGATTGTAAAAGACTGCAGAAGACAAACACTAATAATATATTCACCAAATTTCTGTTTGACCCTCCCCCTCGTGATGAAGGTGGCAACCAAAAAGATAAGCTAAAACTTCTATAATCAGGAGCAGAATTAGGACAACATAAAGCACTTCACAAAAGACTCCTGGCTAGTACTCCACAGGCATCTTTCCTGTCTGTGATGTGATTGTAAGGTATCATTCCTTATTCCAACCTACTTACTTATTTTACCAGTTTATTATAAATTCTTGTTTAACAGTGCCTACATTATTGCTTTGTATTACATTATTGCTTGTGCAGCAATGCCAAAGAAAAAAGGTATTTCCATTTTGTATGCAGTTAGCCCTTACTCTTTATAGAAAATGACTTTGTAATAAGAAACAAGATGTACAAAAAACTTGCTTGGATATTGCTTTCTAACTTCTATATTATTCACACAAAACACTTCTGTCTCTACTTGTCTTGCATAAGAGTCTTTCAAGTAAATCAACAGAATACGTTCAATATGAATAGCTGCTGACTCCAAGCAGCAAAAACATATTTATGCTAAACATTTGTGTTTATCCCTGCTTAATTACTTCCAAGGTTATTTCTGAAACCCGGTTTGACTCTCATAAATTTTCATCAAGATGTAATTAAGTGTTCCATGCATGTTAACTAGATAAGATACAGAGAGAACTATAAGATAAGAATTTACAAGATAAGAGCTATATATGACCAAGTATTGTAATTCAGAATAATCGCTTCCATTGCCAACAGGCTAGCAGATACAGATCTTCCTGTTGACATAATCAGGCTTGCTGTAATCCTACTGCATTTCATTTATTTCTAATGGCACAGTATTAATGCCATGTTTTACTTGCTCAGAATAGCAACAATGGTACATAATAATCAACCAAGTGACTAACTGGGTAAATATATTCTAGATTTTCTGTCCACTATAGGGTGAATAGGTATATTACACATTGAACCAATTATGGGCACACACACAAAAAAAAAAAAAAACTGTAAAGAAAAATATCCATCTATTTTCCTTGAAGGGTAAACAAGAAGCACATCGAAGAGAGCTGAGGCTTATGTTCAGCAGTGAGCATGCCTTAGAATAGAATAAATACATTCTTTCAAAAAGAATTTAAGAGCTAAAGATTCAAGCAAGGAATGCATCAAGGCTCAGGTACATTTGATGACTTGTCAGTACTGCCATAATTATCAATTACAAGAAAATTGCCACATCCGCATCAATTGTGAATAATGAAAAAAAAATTCTCCCGTACCTTAAAGTATTCTGAAAGCAATTTAATTTTAAGTTGATTATATTTTAATTTTAGAAATAATTCAGATTTCTTTTGATTCCATTCCTCTTACTCCTCCATGTAAATTCTCTTACCACTTTTATGTAGTTAGATAGCAGTTGCTAGTTCATGAGAACATAATCTTCATTCAAATAAATTCCCCAAATTCCCAATACATCCACAACCAAAGGGGATCTTAAATCCAGTCCAGTTTCTTCTGAGAAATGGTGAGTATTTAGGTCATTCAATTTTAGGTATCACATCAGAGAAGCTGTGAGGAGCTCACTTTCCCCACCCAGTGAATGGAGCTCTCTCCAACACCCCACTGCCCAAAAACTGGTTAAGTTCCAGCTCACGAACTGTCCTCCCTACATCACCTTATAGTCTGAGAAACAAGAGTCATGCAGACATCAGAGAACATATTTAAAATGACCTAACAATTTGATCCAGATGTATCCATCGTCATTTATATGGAGAAGTTGATCCCAAATCATAAAGCAAAACTTCCATGCACTAGCCTATTGCCACTGACAAGGAACCCAAGCAGTGAAGACTAAGAGACACTCCAGGTATCTGGGATAAGGTTAGGTATTTCTAATCATGAGGTTCTTTTGGCTTTGAATTGTTTCTTCAATTAAAAATGTCTTAGATTTGGTATTAAATTAATATTGCTAGTCCATGTATAGCTTAATATCTGTTTGGAATTTTGACACAAGGCTAGTCAGAGGCTAGTCTCAGCAAATCTGGAAACCAGCATCTTACAATTCCAGTGAAAATCTTTTTTTTTGTTTTTATCCCCTTCTGCTTTTAATTGCAAAACGTAAAAATCAAAACAGATAAATCATAGTCCCAGCAGCAAGACTGTCAGCGTTGGCTCCTTTGTTGTTGTTTGTTTTTTGGTGGTCTAGTTTGTTGTGTTTTTTAAACTTTTGCTCTTCTGCCACTTCATAATCTATGATTTCTGAAGATCAAAGGATTATGAAAAAGCCAGAAGGGAGAATATGTGCAGTAAAAAGTCCATTATATCTGGTAATAAAATCTTTCTTACCAAAGCTGTTTAAAATTAAAAGTAAATGAGTATATTGCAATTAACCTGAAACAAACACAGATGTCCAACAGCATGACAAGTTTGAATCCCTACCAATCTCTTTCATAACCTCACCTCTAAAAATTTGTTCACAAGAACAATTAACAAGAAAATTAAATCTCACTGAGAATTGAAAGCCCTAAATGAATCAAAGGCAAACAATGCAGCTTCTTCCTAAAGTGGCATTAAACTATTTAAAGACTGTAATTTAAATATTTTAGCAAGTATAACTGTATTATATATGCAGATATCATAAGTTGTCACATTTAAAAATATCAAGAGAGGTCTGATATTAGTGTCTACTTATTTTTGATGTACTAAAAAAAACACACTGAGATAATGACAAAAAAAAGTACTTAGCCGATATTCACTGTCAAGGTTCACAAGGGACATCTGGCCTTTCATGACTATTATGTGATTATAGTCAACACAGAACAAGGTAATGCAATCTGGATATGAACCACTGCCAAGGTGTTCACTCAATACAATCTGGACATTTTGATATAAGAGTGAACTGTAAGCGCCAGTTTACTGTCAACTGTCTTCAATGTACTTTCTTCTGAATTTTATACGAGTCCAAGACACACAAAGGGCATTTATGGCTCAGTCATAAAGAAGTTAAATAATTGTCATTAGGGATTTTTTTTTTTTTACCGTACTTTTTAGGCCTCCGTTTTTGTGTGTATTCAATATAGCCATACTAGTTAAGAGTAAAAAGAACAGTTTACACAGAAAGGTATGGCGCTTTTTTAAAAATATGTTATTTTGAAATAAAATTATAATTTCAAAACAAAGAAAGACTTACACAATATAGTGAAGCTTGTTGCCCTCCTCTATGACTAAGTTAAGAATCAACTATAAGGTAAAGAACATTGCTAGCTGACTTCAGCCAGGTCACTTTTATGCGGATCTTATCATCATAGAACCACAGAATACCCCGAGTTGGAAGGGACCCACTAGGATAATCAACTCCAACTCCTGGCACCACACAGGTCTACCCAAAAGTTTAGGCCATGTGACTAAGTGCACAGTCCAATCTCTTCTTAAATTCAGACAGGCTTGGTGCAGTGACTGCTTCACTGGGGAGCCTGTTCCAGTGCACAACCACCCTCCTGGTGAAGAACCTCTTCCTGATGTCCAGTCTAAACATCCCCTGCCTCAGCTTAACACCGTTCCCACAGTGATTATGGAGAATAGGTCAGCGCCAAATAGGTCAGCGCCTGCCTCTCCACTCCCCCTCACGAGGAAGTTGTAGACCATGATGAGGTCTCCCCTCAGCCTCCTCTTCTCCAGGCTGAATAGGCCCAGTGACCTCAGCCGCTCCTCATACGTCTTCCCCTCCAGGCCCTTCACCATCTTCGTCACTCTCCTCTGGACACTCCAACAGTCACATGTCCTTTGCAGTGCCCAGAACTGTGCACAGTACTCGAGGTGAAGCCGCACCAGCGCAGAGTAGAGCAGGACAATCACTTCCCTTGACCGACTAGCAATGCCATGCTTGATGCATCCCATGCTAAGGCTGGCCCTTCTGGGGGCTCATATTCAACTTGCTGTCAACCACAACCCCCAGATCCCTCTCTGCGGGGCTGCTCTCCAGCATCTCATCGCCCAGTCTGTATGTGTAGCCAGGGCTGCTGCGTCCCAGGTGCAGGACCTGGCACTTACTTTTGTTAAACTTCATGTGGTTGGTGATCGCCCAGCTCTCCAACCTGTCCAGATCTCTCTGCAAGGCCTTTCCATCCTCAGCCAAGTCTACAAATCCTCCAAGTTTGGTGTTGTCGGCAGATTTGCTCAAAACACCTTCTAGTCCTACATCCAAATCGTTTATAAAAACATTGAAGAGAACTGCCCCTAAAATGGAGCCTTGAGGGACCCCACTAGTGACCATCCACCAGCCTGATGTGGCCCTGTTTACCACAACCCTTTGGGTCCTTCCCATCAGCCAATTGCTCACCCATCGGATGATGTTTTTGTTAAGCGGTATGCTGGACATTTTGTCCAGTAGGATCCTATGGGAAACCATGTCAAAAGCCTTGCTGAAGTCCAAAAAGATCACATCAGCTGGTTTCCCGTGGTCGACTACACGGGTGATCTTATCATAAAAGGCAATCAGATTTGTTAGGCAGGACCTACCCCTCGTGAACCCATGTTGGCTGGGACCAATGACTGCATTGTCCCCCAGGTGCGCTTCAAAAACTTCAGGAACATCTTCTCCATAATTTTACCAGGCACTGATGTGAGACTGACAGGCCTGTAGTTGCCAGGGTCTTCTTTCTTGCCCTTCTTGAAAATTGGCACAACATTTGCCAGCTTCCAGTCTACCGGGACCTCTTCAGATTCCCAAGATCATTGAAAAATAATTGAGAGAGGTCCCGCGATGACGTCAGCCAGCTCTTTAAGCACCCTGAGATGAATCCCATCCAGACCCATGGACTTGTATGGATCCAGGTGGAGCAGCAAATCCTGCACACATTCAGCATCAGTTGGAAGATTATTATTCGCACCATGGTCCTCCAGCTCAGGGCACTCTGGGTCCCAAAGCCCATCATCAGCATTGAAGACAGAGGTGAAGAAGGCATTAAATGTCTCTGCTTTGCCTGTGTCTTTGTCTGTGAGGAGACCTTCCCCATCAAGTAGCAGACCTATGTTTTCTTTGGATCTGCTTTTCCTGTTCACATAATTAAAAAAAAAAAAAACACAACTTTTTTATTGTCTCCCACAGACACGACCAGCTTCAACTCTAGTTGGGCTTTGGCCACAGGATTTTTCTCCCTACAAACACAAACAGCATCACTGTATTCCTTCCATGTCACCTGACCCTCCTTCCAGTAGCTGTACACTTTATTTTTTCGCCTAAGCTCCAGTAGAAGATCCCTGGTCAGCCAGGCCGGCCTTCTGCCCCGCCTTCTCGATTTCCAGTTCTTTGGAATTGCCTGATCCTGTGCTTTTAGGAGGCAGTGCTTAAAGACTGACCAGCACTGATGGACACCAGTGCCTTCAAGAGCAGTTTCCCAGAGGACCTTGCTGACTAGTTCGCTGAGCACCCTGAAGTCTGCTTTCCCCACATCCAGGGCTGACAATTTGGTGGCAGTTTTCCTCCTGTCACCAAAAATTTTAAACTCAACCATTTCACGGTCACTATGACCGAGATGGCCACCAATTGTCACATCCCCCACAAGACCCTCTCTGTTCCCAGCAACAGATCTAGGAGGGCACCTTTCCTAGTTGGCTCCCTTAGCACCTGCACCAAGAAGTTATCATCTAGGTGCTTTAGGAACCTCCTGGACTTGCTCATGCCGGCCGTGTGGTAATCTCTGTTGCCATCTGGTAAATTGAAGTCCCCCATAAGGACATGGGAAGTTGATCTCAAGGCATCTCTTAGTTCTGCAAATAATTCATTGGCGTTGTCGTCCTGGCAGGGCGGTCTGTAATAGACTCCCACAATGACATCCCCTTTATTTGTTCGGCCCTTAATCCTTACCCAGAGGCTCTCAACTTTGCCACTGCCAACTTGAAGTTCCACACAGTCCAGCTCATGCTTCACATACATCGCCACCCCGCCACCTCACCTACCCTGCCTGTTCCTCCTGAAGAGCCTGTAACCATCTATTGCCACACACAAGCCACAGGACTCATCCCACCAGGTTTCACTTATGCCGATGATGTCGTAGCTGTGGGACTGGGCCAAGACTTCTAGCTCATTCCTCATACAGCATGCGTTTGTGTAGAAGCACTTCAAATGCGCCTCCCTACACACAGCACCTTGTGGAGCTGAGCGAAGGACCTCACTAGCACACGGTCCCTCTGATTCTAGCGCACCATCCCTTAGCTCATCACCGGTGTGCCTGGTTTTATCCCTTTCCCCCTTTGACTCTAGTTTAAAGCCCTGTCTATCAGCCCTGCCAACTCTTGAGCAAAAATCCTTATCCCTCTCTGAGAGAGGCACATCCCATCTGGTGCCAGCAGGCCCGGTGTCGTGTAGACCTTCCCATGATGGAAAAACTCAAAGTTCTGCCGGTTGCACCAGTCCCAAAGCCACGTATTAATATGACAAGTCTGCTTGTCAACATCAATCACCTCTAATGGAAGGACAGAGGCAAACACAACCTGTGCCCCTGAACCTTTAACCAGTTGCCCTAAAGCCTTAAAGTCCCTTTTGATCGCTCTCGGACTTCTCCTCGCTACCTCTTCATTACCAGGCTGAAATACCAGTAGCAGGTAGTAGTGAGTGGGCTGTACCAGGCGCATGACTTTCTTAGCAAAGTCTCTCACCCAAGCCCCAAGGAGGCAACAGACTTCTCTGTGGGTTGGGTGCAGTCAACATACTGGGACATATTCCTTTCAGGGACATCTTCTGTTTCCTTTCCCTTACCAAGTGGCCTTGTCATTGCCAACACAGACATCCTCTCCAAATCCAGAGAAAGTGAGCACCCTGTGTTTTCAATAAGATACTACCACAAGCTTAAGTGTCCTCCCAAAGCCTGTCTAGCAATTTCATTTCTGAAAAAAATAAAGTAAATTAAAGTAAAAAACATCCAACATCATAGAATCACAGGACAGTTCAGGCAGGAGGGTACTCAGACGTCTCCAGGCCAATATCCTGCTCAAACAGAAGCAGCTAGGAGGTCAGGTCAGACCAGGTCACTTAAGGTTCTAGGGAGCCTTGAATGTCTATCAAGATGGAGGTGCTCCAATGCCTGACTGTCCTCCTGGTGAAAAAGTTCTGCCTCATGTCCATTACAAACCTTTCTAGCTTCAATTTGTTGTATTTCTTTCTCCCACCATAAAGAGCCCAGCTCCATCTTCTCAGTCCCATCCTAAAATGGTGCTGGGGGGCTACTGCTACCTCCCCACAAAGCTATTCTGGAGGCTGAACAAACTCCATTCCCTCAGTTTCTGCTCATTGGCAAGTACTCCAGCCTCCTGACCAGCATCATTATGATGACTTCCATATAAAAGCAGGCCCAATTGCCTCTGTACATTTATATTTAACTTCTCTTTTCCAAATTAGGATGAAATTTTTGGTTATGATGGCCATGATTCAACTTTCATTTTGCCTCTGTTCCTTTAAATTCATGTTTGTTATTTTTTTACTAAGCTTGCATAGTGCAGTTACACAGTTGCCTTGATCCAGGAAAAGTGGAATAAACAGAATAGTCTACAAGGAAAAAGGCTCAAAGTACAAAAGCAGAAAAAGAGAAAAGCAAACCTCACCTCAAGACTCCAGTTATCTACTACATTTTGCTTGCAAACTACCTGCATTAAATGTGTATCTATTTTGTATACCATAACACCTAATGAGACAAGATTTAATTTAAAAAAAAAAAAAAAAAATTTGAACAGTCTTTTATGTGGATAGTAAATTCAAGATATACCACAAAAAAATAATAGGAGCTAACCATTTAAGAGAAAAAGGCGGCTTACACATCCTTTCTGCCAAGGTCCTTCTCATACCCAGCACAAGAAACATAAAGGTGACTGCAACAGCTGAAATAAGGATGCCAACAAGTGAGCAGATCAGTTGTGTTTTATCATTCTTAGAATTTCCACATGCTGTGGCTACATTAGGGCCATCCACCCTCTCTGAATTAGCATGTATCTGCTAATATAAGCAATTTATTTTTTTTGAAGTCTCTTGAGCCCCCCTATAACAAAATTCCAGAAGCATGAAAAACTAGGTTTTATAGTAGTAGCCCTGTTGTTCTTAATATGTGTTCTTAAAAAGAACAGCAAGTTCTTGCAATATTGCTGTCAGCTTCTTGCTGTCTCCCTGTATCTCAGTGGGATCAGTACCCTTCACGACATCCCAGTGACACTTCCCTATTCATTTAACATGAGAAGAAAAAATCTTGAAGACACTTTTTTTGTTTCTTTCAACCATGAGCTGTGTTTTGATTGTAAATAAGTCTGTTCTACCTCTTTATATTAAATCTATAACAGCCAAGAGTAGATAGAAAACTACTCAATGAGCTTATCTAATTTACTGCATGTTTTCAGAAAAAAACAAGTGAACAATACAGACAAACACACACATAGAGGAAGCTTATTTTCTTCTAAACATAACAGAACCCCAAGACTAAGCACTCAAGTAGTGAATTTTCTTGGTAATTTGCCTACCTCACTGCCAGGGAGCTGCTGGTGCCCATGACAGCCGTACAGACGGAGCTGTGCAGCTATGATGATATACATCTCTAACAGGATTGTTAGCTCAGGTTCAGCATCCACGCTAATCCAATTGCATGGGCTGCATCTACTCCAAACCTGGTACATACATATCATAAAAGATTATGGGAGGAAAAAAGAGTGACATCTGAGGAGAGTAAATCCTTCTTGTGCTGGGTGTTGCAAGACTGTTCAGCGAGTGCTGCATGGTTTTGAGACACAAGCATTTATAACTTTTTTTATAGTCTAAACACACAGTGGAAAGGACAGTGGTGGAAGTCCTAGGTCAAGAGTACAAATTGGTTTGATCCATTTCACACAGCCAGAAGCAGGAGATTTGAGTAGAAAATCAGTGCCCTAAACTACCTGCCCTGAGCTGAATTCTTTGTAATCTCCTTCCCCCTCTTGCCTCATAGAAGTAGCATCACATGCATTTTTTAGGCTGCCCTAGCAAGGATGGGAAGCAGCTGCACTTACAGACTATTGTGAAAACTTATTCCAGCCTAGTAAAACAACACTGATGGAGCTGTGATTGAAAAATGTCTGGGTTAAAGGAAAGATGATGAGAACATCTGAGAAGCCCCAAAGACAATTGCTGACCAATAAGCAAAATGAACTCCAAAGATTAAATAATGACCTACTTTTTCTGGTTTACTTTTAATATTTAGAAACCACTTTGGACAAACTGTATGTTCCTCTTCTGCACTGCATTAACTCCAGTAGTTCCACTCTGGGGAATACATTTTAACATGTCATTTTTCCAACTAATTTAGCCTATTGATTTTATTTTTAAAGCAAACTGGAATCCTGTAGTGCCAGTTTTGTTGTGGTAAAATTCTAAGTGGTGAAAATTCCAAATCCACTTTGTTATGTTACTGAAACCTCACTGTATTATAAAGATTATTCCAAGCCTGCATACCTAATACTTCATGCCTTTATAAATAATTTATTTTTTAATTCATAATTCTTCATTTTCTGCATCTTTTCTCTTTTTTTTTAAGGCATAGTTCACTGAAATAACTTCATCTGCAAATTCAGATATATTGTTTTAACATACATAAATATAAGCAGATAATTGGATTGGTTACAGACGTTGTATGTTCCTG
This sequence comes from Oxyura jamaicensis, assembly GCF_011077185.1. Lineage (NCBI taxonomy): Eukaryota > Metazoa > Chordata > Aves > Anseriformes > Anatidae > Oxyura > Oxyura jamaicensis. The sequence continues at coordinate 6,970,884 of NC_048901.1, forward strand.
TGTCCTTACAGATGGACACTGTCAGCACAGAGGCCAAATTGCTACGGTACCACTGAGTTTAGATCTACTGATTCAAGATTTAACATCTCTTAGAAATGTCTCCAAAAAAAGGTGTTTTAGTGGTATTTTATATACCCTGTATTATCTTCACCAGTTTGTTGAGATATAGCACATATTTTTATCAATTCAGAATAGTTGACAGTTTAAAAATTTCTTGATGTTTCCATTTAACTTTCTAATAGTCACATGAACACCTTTATAAATAGGCAAGTAAAATTTAAACAAACTTTGAAATTCCTGAAATTCCATAACTGAAGCATTGGCCAAAACATTTAGTAATAAATGTGAATGTTCCTGGATGGATACCTAGATTTGCAATTCAAAGTCAAATGCAATGGTCACCAAAGAAAAAGAAAGTGCATTAAAATTCGTGACCCATTTCTAGAAAACATAAAATACTGTAATGTCAAAAAGGTAAGTATACTCTGATTAACAGTAGAATTCCATAGAAATAATGGGTCATTGTGAATGTGGTTTTCTGGAATTTTCTATAAAATCTGTCTGATACATTTAGATCTGATTAGGAAAGTTTATGATTCCTACATTACTGTGTTTTTTTTGTTTGTTTGTTTGTTTTTTAGGATTTAGGAACTTGCAAGGTGTTAGGAACAGAAAAAAGAAAACTGCATCTCTCAGTATCCTGTTATGGACAGGGCTGCAGGAAACAGTAATTCCCACAATATAATTCATTTGAATTTGACAGAGAACTTTGCTACTTTGAATAGAATTGTTTGGCTTTTTCTTTAAGGAAGTTTTTTGTTTGTTTGTTTGTTTGTTTTTTAATACTGGGTTATCTTGTAATCACTAGCCATAGTTCTGATAGTGACATTAACAAGCTGTTAAAATTTTGATTTTTTGATTAAACCTAAAGGTATTCATACAACAAGGCCTCATTAGTTTCAAATAAGGTGTGTGATACAATCGATATCCATAGTTAGAGCCTAACTATACCTACCGATTTTGGGACCTACAGGTCTATTGGTTCTAGCCCAGAAGTTTAATGACAGATGCTATTTTCCTGGCAACTTCATTAATAACCTGTTTTAATTAAATAGTTGATTAATTAGTTAGCATGACACTACAGCACCAAAAAATGAAAAATTCTGTCCCTGTCTTCACGTGCACGTTTGCACATCCACTATAATATTCTACCCAAATTTTACAAAGATCACGTTTTATTTATTTTTATTTAAATATATAGATATATATTCAAAACAGTTCCAATTTACTTCAAAGAAATAAGCATAAAAATTATATTACTATCCATAATCCTAAAAGCCCAAGTGAATATGATCAAACCATAATTACTTGGTTACCTTACTTGCTTCTTTCTGGCTTCACATAATTTATCATATTTAGGTATAGTAAATAAAGTCTATTTCCACCATTCTCATTCATTACTGTTTTTGTCTGCCAGAAGCATCTTTCCTCACTGTCCATGCATTAAAGACTGAATTTCTTCCTAGCCACATACTCGTACAATGACAGACCACTCAGCAGCTACTTAGAGCTTTATCAGAACAGTCTGAGTTCTTGAACCTTTAGTCTTCATTTGAAACATGAATGTGACCTACTTTTTTCAGTACTGTCAAAATGAATGTGAAAGGCTATCAAGCCTAATTGGCAAAAACTTCAAGAGGAAAAAACAAAACTTTCACCTCTGAATTTCAGGGACTAACCAACAGAGGTCACTGTCAGAGTGATATTTTTTGGTGTGTTCTTAATCAGAGGTCTGAGCATCTATCACCCTAACTTTACTGGATGGCAAACAGCACCCTCAATTCAAAGCTGAGCTGACTGTGATGCTGCCAATCTTTTATTCTACTTTAGGTCATGATCACAATGATGAGATTCTATTTTTGCCTTTAAAGGCTACAGTCTTAGCTAATTAAACTGCATTAATAAATCACCTGCTGAATTTTTAAACTTCTGCTTTTGAATTTTACATTCATTACAAATGACAGCAATACTCCATGGGTTAACTTACAGTTCAGATTTTTTGATCATGCGTCATCTTCACAGTGAAATATTTAATACCAACAAATTCTGGGCATTATAAAACTGACAGCATGCTTTATATCTTGCCAATAGTGAGAGCGAAAAAAAGACAGTATTCCAAGACACAATTTGAAGAATGATTTCCCTATTTGTAATGTTGTACCAAAAAGACTGTTTCTGTTACTAGTGCCACTGCTTATCAATAAAAACAAATCAGCAAACAAGAAGAATGGATGCTTCACATTTTCAAGCAGAGAAATAGGATTTTGTGTTCGTGCCTCTGGGTGTAAGCAGACTGATAACTACTGGATTTTGCTGTGGTGCTGTTCAGAATACAGACTCCCATGAGCTGCTAAAATAAGAAAGATGATTTGGGAGAGTTTGTGGATGTAGTCTGTAACTTAATGAATATTCAGACATCCTTCCTTGGTGGCTTTATTGTCTACTCATCCTTTACAGTGATTTTAGCAAAGCCAAAATGGTTGTCAGACACTGGGACTCTGCAAAGGAAGTCTGATTTGCAATTGTTTCTGAGATAGAGTACCTGTGTTGGCAGAGCCAGTAAGACACATACTTGACCTTTTTTAAAAAGGCTATCTGTAAATCTATCTAGAATGTAAGAGCAGCTTCAGATTGAATGGGTCCAACTTGCGGCGATAAAATTACCCAGTTTGTACTTGGTGCAACACACTTCACTCATGCAATTGTATCAGCCTAATAATGGTGATACAGTGAAGAGTTAGGCTGTTCACTTGCAAGGTGAAAAGGGCATTCATCATCTCATTGCTCTCAAAGTCACCTCCTATTTCTCTGCTTCTCTTCTCTATCAGTAACACAATGGACAGTTGAAGCTCCTGTGCTGTTTAAGATGCTCACAGTGCTTTTAGGGAGTGACATAAAAGGTTGGTGCTGCACAAAAGAATGGCAATAATCTCCTCTGCCTATCCATGGTGGATAGGACAAAAACTAATGGGCTAAAATTGCAGCACAGAAAGTTCAGGTTAGGCATCACGAAAAACTGTGTGCAGGGTAAAGCGTGGAAGAGACTGCCCAGGAAATCTGTTGCATTTCTGTCACTATAGATTTTTATGGTTAGGACAGAAAACTATCAGGAGTGACACCGATGTAATAGGTCCTGCCTTGAGTAGGAGGATGGACTGAAGACATCCTGAGGTTCCTTTCAGCTCCATTTTTGCACAGTACTAATGAAACAGTGTTGCTGTAATTAAAATATAGACAGATGTCCTTTCCAAATAGCCTTCCAAAATCCTCCAGCATTTTGTGAGGTTTTCTTACCACCACAGAAATGGATCACTGTCAAATCAGATCAGCAGATCTCACCTTGTTTCTAGCTAAACCACTCCTAAGCCTGAAAGTCAAATCCTAGAAGTGATTTCCAGCTGAACCTGCAGGTTGGTGCAAGTCTAATTAAATTTATGTTCCTTCTTTTTAAGAGTTTGTTGTTGTTGTTTGTTTTGTTTTACTTATGATTCTTCCAATGGATTTTGCTAGAGAGTAAGCAAGTTCATTCGACAGGTAACGCTATGCTGTTTAAGAAGACAGAGTAGGCCTAACCTGTATCTACAGGACTTGTAGTTTCTTTGCGGTTATTTTGTGATACCCTGCATAAGGCTGCATCCTGGGTGTTAATGGCATTTCACCATTCACAACAGTATTTTCAAATATTTAATAATAATAATAAAAATAAAAATTGAACATACTAATTCTATGTAAATTCTAAGAACTATAGTTCTAAATATACACTGATTATTGCGTAATTCACAATAAATTCTTAAGACCAAAAACAGTTCATTGCAATATTGTGAAATTCTTCATGCTCCAGTCATGAAAGAGGCTGATTGCATCAGGCAGCGAGCATTTTCACAGGCCAGCTTAGAAGTTTTCTGTATCTCCTGTTAGTACTCCCTGGAAACACAGACCTGCTGAGGTGGCACCTACACAGATTTCTTTCTCCTGTCATCACTCTTGATTTCAAAAATATGACAAAGGAGAAAAAAAAAAAACTGTGCTGACTGAAGGCATTTTCTCTTGTGACCACTCCATGAACAGGGACTTGACACGCATGATAACATGTGTATTACCAGAATGGATTGAAGAGACAGATAATAAAAGACTTACCTCAGTAGCCATGGGGAAAAAAAAAAAAAATGTTAAAATGTGTTCATAACTAAGTTAAAGTTTCAAAAAGAGAAAACAGAAAAGGTAAGACCAGATCTATGCCACAACTAACATTTTAACTAAAAACTGAGAAGATAAGAACAGGTATAGAAAACAAATAGAAGCACTGAGGGGCAGATAAGAATCACAGATGAATATCAAATGTGCCTTAATAAATTAGTTCTGCTTTTTTTCCTAGTAACAAAGCAGCTCTTTCACCTGATGGTGAAAGATACTTTGCTTAGATGCAACATATGAAGTGCGTAAGCCACCTGTGCACCTGGGCAATGGACAGGACCAATTCAATCTGTACTTTGCTCAAAGGATCCTTGATAAAAAACAGCTCAGAGCTGGAAAACCTGCACTATTTCCAGGCTCCTCTTGCTGAACTAAGAGACACTGGGTGGTACAAACAGCCCTTCCTGGTTCCTTTAAGCCAGGGCCGTACAGTGGACCTGTGCTTTCTTGTGCAGAAAAAAGCATAATCTCATTCTCCACTGGCACTTGTCATTGGTAGCACAAATCTTGTCACCTTTATAATCTTAGACCACTGTGTTGGCATATCCACAGATATCCCATATAACTTTGTTTTATAAAGCAGAATGCAGATTTAATTTGGAGACACAACTCAGTGAGGTTTATATTCTCTGACATGTGACTCCAGTGCACTCATTTTGATGCAACACTTTCTGCCTCAACACTTGTGCACCTCTTTTCTGAAGCTGTCCTTACTTTGGCCATAAATGCAAGGACTTCCATACTTCCTTACTTCCACAAGTTTGGCATGGTTTGCAAAGGACTATGCCCTCACTAATATATATATATATATATATGTGGAATACATCATAGAATCATATGTATAAATTAAATAAATGTATAGAATAACTGCATTTTACCTACTCTGACCTGTCACCCTGTAATGATAAACTCTGAAATTTTCCTTTGCCTGTCATTTATGAAAGATGAGCACTTAAAAGAGAAAGCATGAAGAAAAGAAGAAAGATTACACTGTCCACATAAGATCTGGCTATGCAGCTACAGAGGTGTTCCCTAGTAATAACTTCACGGCTAACACAGCTTTTCTTGTCATTAGTTGAATTTTATGTTTCTATGGAACTTATACCCGGATGAAATCTGAAAGGATATATAGCAGTTTGGTAGGCAGTTTGTTTCTTTACATACATACTGGTATTACTGAACACAAATGCCTACTTATATAAGCCAACACAAGTACTGATGAACAGCCAACAACCTGCAAGTAAACTATTGCAGCAGGTCTAGCTCTAGAGGAAGAAGATGTACATTTAGGCTTAACATAGTTTATCCAAGGAAATCTGAGTAGATATCCAAGCACAGGTCAGGAACTCTGCCCTGATACATTCTTGAATCTGAGACCATTTTTAAAAAACAATTCATGGAAAAGTCTTTTGAAAGGTTAAGAATTTAAAAACTTTGCTAAAATAGGTGGATAAAATTCAAAAAATATATATTAGTAGGGCAATGGGAAAGGAACAGTTGGAGCTCTGATTCTCTTGTACCATTGAAGACCAATATATTACATTGTAGAAGTTTCCCACACCTGAACAAAATATGGCCATAGAAGGAATTCCACATTAAAATACAATTAACTGTAGAGCTAGTGAATACTGTTAATGTGTACAGCTGTGCGTATTTCCAGTTTGCTCCTACTAAACACATTACACAAATTGAATTTTACTTAAAGACATATAATAATGTTACAGATGTTATGAAGCCAAATAAAATTACATGATATTAAATAGTAATTTTAAAACATAAAAAGAAGAAATGTTACTCCAACAATTAAAAAGGCAAGAACCTTTAAAACAAAAGCACACAAAGGTATTTCAAAACAGATGGGGAATCCAGGCCCTTTGAGGAAATTAAGGGTTCAATAATCATTATAATGTTATATCTGGATTGCAGATCATGAGGTCAAAAGCACATTACTACCTGGAAATAAGCTGAAATACTAATGTCAGAGATACACACCAAGTATTTTCCATCTCAGACCCCATAGTGCTTCTTAAAATATGAATAAAATTAATAAATGAAGAAGTTAAATTTAAAAAAAAAAAGTCAGCAAATAGTTTGAAGAAGTATCAGTGGAAACAGCACATGATTAACATCTCTGTAAGGTTCCCAAGGGAATGCAAGTGAAAGAAGCAAATGGGATGGACCACACACACATGAAAAGGATATCTTTTCATTATGAATTGATCTTTATTCCTAAATAACTGTAGCTGAAGATTTCACAGAGAGATGAAATCCCTGCTGAAATAAACTTAAGTTTACTGCTGTTTTACACATTTGGAATAATGAATTGCGTATAGATGTGAAAGTTAGCATTAAGGGAAAAAAAAATTGCTCAAATACATTATAGAGCAATAGAATCATGTAGGTGGGAAGAGACCATCACAGAATGTTAGGGATTGGAAGGGACCGTGACAGATCATCTAGTCCAATCCCCCTGCCGGAGCAGGAACACCCAGACCAGGTCACAGGGGAACGCGTGGTACCCTATCATTGGATGTCACCAATAAGAGCCTTGCTCCATCCTCCTGACACTCACCCTTTACATATTTATAAGCATTAATAAGACCACTCTGTCTTCTCCAAGCTAAAGAGACCCAACCCCTTCAGCCTTTCTTCATAAGAGAGGTGCTCCACTTTCTTAATCGTCCTTGTGGCTCTGCACTGGACTCTCTCAAGCAGGTCCCTGCCCTTCTTCAACTGAGTGGCCCAGAACTGGACGCAATAGTCCAGACCATGGAAAACAGCTTATCATTTAAGTCTCATTCCACAGTTTTTGTTTTAAAATACAGTACCTTCTTGATAAATGCATTAAAAATATTTTGGAAAATATATCTGTATTTTTTCCTTTGCTTAAAATAGTAGTTACTGAATTAAGAATCAAGATACCTTATCCTGAGCATCTTTCTTTGAAATATGAAATAATTAGTATGTCCCAGATAGGGGCCTGTCTACTTATCTCTGAATGCACATTGATTATGCCTCCATTAGCATGTAACTCGGTGCCATAGAAACTGTTATGCGGACAACAGTCTTTGGTGCTCAGGTTGTTGTGTCCATGCATATATGCTACCTGAGGCTTTCACCTCTGACTGAATTTATCTGAGTCCTCTCCACTGAATATCCCCCCTGCACATATGTTTGAGGAAAAAAGTTCTGCAAAACCAAGAACCAGGGGGGCACCCATGAGTCACAAGCCAATCTTGATATTAAGATTATGTTCAGTATGTAAAAGCATTTGTGAATCCCTGTCTTGAATGGAATGACTTTATGCCAGTATATGCTTTTGGGGAAAATAGATATTAACAATTCTGAGATGCTGCTGTAAAATGCTTTTTTGGACCAAGTACTGTGACTTACTGCTTACTGATTATAACTGTATTCCACAAGAGCATTCTAAGGATATTCATCTTCCTCAGTTCCTTTCCTTATACAATATGAACATTCTTAAACTATATATATATATATATATATTTAAAAGCATCATTTTAGGATCTCAGTACAGCTGTCAAGCATTAACATTTTCTCATCTCCTTAAAACAAATATGCTTAATGAAACAGGGAATTTAAGAGAAAATTTGTTTGATGTGCAAAAGTACTCTTTGCTGCTTAAGTATATAGTATGACAGAATAAGTATCAGGAAAATAGGCTTAATAAACGTAAAACGTCTGTAAGACAGTAATATTCATAAAAATTCTCAAAATCTCCATTAAATTTTCTGCCCAAGTCTTGACAGTTATAAAGTACTAATGCAGTTAACATAAGACTTCAGCACCTTTAAATACTTGTCACATAATTTGCCTATAGCCAGGTTTAAGTCCTGGACTGGAACAGGAAGAGAAGAACAAATGTTGTTATTTCTAAACAGAATTAACTACATATTATTACTTTAGGCAATTGTAATGATTAGTTTCTCTAAAAGTGAATTCAAATTTAATTATATGAATCCGGTGTTTTCATTAAAAAACATTGATAGTGCAAGCCTGCTGTTTTACACTGTTTATAATCACTTCTGCTTCACAACAAATGAGCAGACATGTTCATTGTAAAAGACATCTCATTGCAGGGTCTATGGTCAAGTCCTGAGTACTCAAATACAGCCTCTAAACACATCCTTCAGGTTACATTCTTCCTGCACCACAGATTAATTCCTTAATGCTAATAACTTTATAATGCAGTCCATAAGCTTAAATGCTACTGCTAATGCATATTCCTACCTGCAAAGGGAACAGGTGCATCTTTATCCAAAGCAACAAGAGGAGGATCCAAAATTACAGTGTCATTATTTTCGGTTATGATTCCATGGTATGATGTCTCAATCCAGGGTTTATGTTTGTTCGCTAGAGAAGAAAAAAAAAAAGTATGCCTAATTAATTTGATTAATGGTTCCATACAATTATTTTATTATTATTTTTAAAGAGAAAACATTTAATATATATCCAATATTATTCTAAATCTGCTTACTAGATCCCAAGATTTTTTAAATGTTCAAATATGAAAAAAAATTACTTGTATACTGTACCACAATCAAGTGACAAGAAAACAACACTTACAGACATCCCTCCAATTAAGACACCAAAAATAAAAAGGCAATTTTCAAAATATTTTGAATGTGTTCCCAAGTGTCAGACATAATTAAGGTCAGATACTTTTGACGGAATTTTCATCTGCAAAACTGATGCAAGAGAAAGGACGTCCAAAGAAACACAACTTTGTCAAGATTCAGATGTAAGCAGAAGGGAGGTGAGAATATTGGACTCCCAGTCAACTTTTCATTTAATGTTTGTGGAAAAATATCTAAAATGACCTGCACCTTGTAGACAAAAAATAAAATTATTAATTTTAATCACTGATCAGAGTAACCACCTCTTTTCCCTTCAACCAGCTCTAGTGATACTTAAATGGGATCTGAATTTTTACTGAAAAACTTGTCCCTCAAACATGGCTGTTGAATGTTAGGATATCTAGTACATAATAGGATCACACAAAAAACACCTTTCAAGAAGGGGATACACCATGCATCATCAGATTGTCTTATTCCTGAACCCTTTCATCATGCCTCCCTCTCACCAACCATCTACTACTTATTGTATAGTAAAAATATGATAATGTGATTTGCTTTTCCTTTTTATTTTCTATCAGGCATAGCTTCACCATGCTTATAAATAGCATTTTGTTCCCACAGCCATAATCCGAATTCTATGTTTTTGGACCTCCTACAGAAGTAATACAATGGCGCTCACCTAATCAAATTGCAATTTAAACAAAGTTCTACAGCAGACATCAGGGAACACTGCACTGCCAAACACATTTCCACCGAGTCCGGTTGCAAGATATTTTTTGTACGTATTTTTTAAGCGCGTGTAACAGAAGCTGATGAAAATATCTGGTGAAGTAACAGAAATCACCTCAACAGAAGATGGAGGGCTGACACTTAAAATCAAATAGTGGAATAGTGGGATCATTTACAATGATGCCATAAAAAAAAAAAAAAAAAAAAAAAAAAAAAAAAAACCTCCACACACACACACAACCCCCACCATAAACTCTATTGCTTTGTCTTCTGCTGAAACCCTCAGACAAGAATGAGCTTGATGTGTGTCCCACAGACCTTCTTCAAAGTACAAGAAAATAGCTGTAGACTCCAAAGACAACAGAGGGGGCTCTGGCCACAGGTGAAGAACTGGACAAGTACAACAACAACAACAACAAACTATATTTATGGCAAACTGAATGCAATTCTTTTTCTTTCTTGTTCTTTTGCTTTAATCATTAGGAAACTGTGGGATTGGAGAGAATTATTTGAGTTCTTTTTAAAGATGAATTATTCTATATGACAACAACTAAAATGAGAACTTTCAGTTAATTTATATGTTGGAGTATATATTGTTTCAGAGAAAGGTATACTCATCTTCTCAGTGTTTCTGCCCATTTTTGCAGTAACTAAGCAATGGGAAGATTAAACTGGGGATGTGTCACTGAAAGGTGAAATGGAAAACAGGGAACTCAAATCTCTTCATTTTTGTAATGACTATACAGCCAGAAGAGAGATTGGCAAGCTTATGTAATGGGATGAAGGTCAAAAGTCTTGCTGTTGAAATATGAGAAGTGATGGACGCAATTTAAAAGCTTGGTATAGGATGTGGGATTCCAGTTTGCAGGGCAGTTGAAGTATTCTGTATCTGTTACAGGTGAATTTCTTAACAGAAACATTCATACGCAAACATGCTCCACTTGTATTCTGATATGACTGAGTTTGATTGATATATGCAGTACAAAATAACAGTCCATCTCTTGACTGAACACAGATACAATTTAACAATAATGAGTAAATAGGAGTTTACATGAAAAGCGAAGTCCTTAAGCAACTAAAAGAACCAAATCCAGATTTTCTTTCCTGATGGTTGTTAATTGCCTGAGATCTTACAAAACAACAAAAAACTCTTTGCTCCTACAATGTATTCTGCAGCATAATTTCGATGACACTTTTGCTTAAGGAAGAGTCAGTATTCAGTGACTGCAATTCTGCAAGTCTTTTTTCCACTAGTATCCCATGAGCAATAACAACAGTCAAGTGAATGACAGCAACATAATTCCTTAGATTATGTTGGGGTAGGAAGAGGAGAAAGTACATTAGGAACAATTGCTACAATTTAGTCCTACACCTTGGAGAGCAGTACAGCAGGAAAAAAGGAACAATAAAATAAAAGCAAAATACAATGAAAGTTATAATTATTTACAAGCTCTTATTATAAGCATCTCCAAATGAACAGTTATGACTACACAAGTTTCGTGCATTCTGTGGTAACTGGATTTTTCAAGTGTTTCATCCTGTCCTATTCTAGCTACTTAATCAGATTTCAAGATACTTTAGAATTAAATGCATTTAAATACAAATTAGATATTTTTTCTAGCAATGCCTGCTCTATAAACATGAAATTTCTCCTCTTTCTCTACCTTTATAGTCTTAGTGTACTGAAATAAAAACTGCACATGCAACTCAGCCACTTAGTAATTCTTCCTTAGAGCAGGATCTGTTCAAAACAGGACTTCCTGTAAACATAAGCAGAATTTCCTTTTACCCTCCAATTTTCTAGCTCTGACCTTCAAATAATTATTTTTAGTACTGTAGAAAAAAAGAGTTTAAGAAATTTGAGATAGACAGGCATTCATAACCAGGCTGTATTCATGTTTAGAATTTGTTTTAGACAACATATATCAAATTGATAGAAAATTACAGAAAGCCCATGAGACAAGTGGATCTTTTAAGAATTTTACCTTTATTGCAGATACACAAAGCCATATCTGAATATGTTTTTATACGCGTATATATACACACACACAGTTATGCCTTTCAATTTGATCCATGTTTAGTTTTAAATGTCCCCCAATCTATCTTAAAAGTGCATTCTTTTCTCAGTTAATGTAATCTAGCCAAAATTTTAGGTTAAAGTTACAGCAATGCCACACTGCATTTACTTAAACAGAGCGAAAATATTTTATCATGCTGTCTACTTTATAATACATGAAATGGCATGTTTAAATAGAAAAGAAATATAAAAGAAAAATGAAATTTATATCATGTAAGAGATTATATAATTCCTATTATACAAGGTGTTTACTAGAGACAAAGATTAACATCAGCATTTTTGCAATGTTTATAAACTTTAAAATAAGGGAATTTTGCATTTTATCTTAAAAATGGAAGCAGTAGCAATTGTTACCCCCCAGAAAATATTTCAATGTTTCTCAGTAGTGCATACAGTTAACAGCTATCTGTAATAGAAAGTGACAGGGAAACTGAATTTTTGGATTTGCATTTGCTGAAGATGATTGCAGAAACTCATATACAAGTTCATACGTGAAAATTTCAAGAACTGTGAGAGCAGTGTACTATATAGCAAACACAACTCAAGAGCAAACAAGCAGAAAATTCAGCAGATAAGAGATAAAAAGAAAATTACTTTTCCTCTTAAGCTCTATTAAGTTGCAGCACACCCTTAGAATAACTCTAAAAATGAATATATATATATGTTTGTCTTTTGCTCATTTATTTGTTGTTGTTTTAAAACAAAAAACCTGCAACCAAAAAATTAAAGTAAATGCAGTACATTTAAGAATTTATCTCTTAATTGATCAGATAGGTATCTTTTCCTTGAATTTGTCTACCTGGGTAAAAGGTGGAATCAGTACCATGCTTTCATGTATTCAAACAGATATTTCAGACATACAGATGAAATATACCAAAGCTGTGTGGTTTTTTGTTGTTGTTTTGTTTTGTTTTTTAAACTTGCTTCCCCTTCCTATACTTTGTTAGTCATCCATATAAAATTGTAATGTAAATAATTTGTAGCATCTAGGATAACACAATTATCTTTTTCCTTAATTACAGTTAGAGGTCATTTCATTAAAATTTGTATGCACCATTTACACTGCATTTTCATAGTCTGTCCCACCAAAGCTTGTGATTACAAGCTTTTAGATTTAATTAAACCCATCTTGGTAGAAAACTGCCTCTGTGTTGCATCTGCAAATGCAAGTGGCTTGAAAAAGAACAAAGCAAAGAAAGGCAAAAGACAAACAACCTCCTGAGTCTGCAGGAACTTCCATGCCCACAGAAACATGGTCTTGAAAGTCAACTCAAGGACAAAAGCCAAAACAGAGCAAGAGGAACACAGAGAACACCTGGAAGACAGAAAGAATCTGAAAAATACACCAAAACCCCTCATTCTACCTTGGTGTCTTTTTGCCATGCTCTGTGAAGTGCCCTGGGTGTTGGCCCCTCCAGACAGCCCACTCAAAACCCACCCTGCTACTTGCCACCTCACACCTGGTAAGGAAAACAGCCAGCACCATGTGCCAAACTCACTCACAAACTACAAATCCATCTGAGTACTCAACACCTGCACTAAACAGTGCCCATGAAGATCTGCAGCAGAAGCCAAAAGAAGAGAATCACAGATAAAACATCAATACATCAGCAGTAGGAAAAACAAGTGTCAAATGCCTTCCTCATGCTCTTCTGCAGCCTCCCCAAAGACCTTTCCTCCGGATATGACTCCACCCTTGAGCACCTACAGAGCTAAAAGACAACTACCTGGCTTATCATACAGCAAGATGTGTGCAGGGATTTCTAAAGGCAATCATACTCTCTAGTAATTAAATCTTCCAAGTCACAATGCCTGTAAACAGAGCTGCAATTTCTCAGTGCAGAAGTATTAACTGAACCATAATATTTGCAAAATGTATATCTTACAATGAGCAACAAGATCTATAACCCAAGATAGGCACTTCTGGGGTGGGGGGTGGAAGACAGCAAGAGTACAAGGAATGTAGTACAACGGTGTTTCCAAATCTTAGATGATTCCTAACTTACAATACTCAGAAAACATCACTGATCCAAAAATCACACCTTAAAAAAGAACTATGACAGGAAAAAAAGTGAAGATTAGTAGCTACAGCTACCAACACTAAGGTAGGGTCAATATTGTCTAGCTGAATTAAATACTGATTTCCAAACTTTAGGAGGCTAAAGCTTGAGAAAGCAAATTATATGCTTTAAAACTGTTTTATGAATGCAAATGTTTTCTTTTTTTCCAAAATAGCAGATTTATTTTCTATACATTTAAATGTACCAATGTGTTCTCTCATCTCTATCTCTAGCTTAGAGTTTATTAATTACATTAAAATCAGCAGAAAACTTACACTTTCTTGTCACTCAGATCAGTTTTTTTTAATTCTTTTACCTGCTGTCTTCACTGAGCTTTACCTCAGCCCACTGGAATCCTATGTGACAAAAGCCTTCCTCTAAATCTGCCAAACTTGAGGAAACTTCCAAAGCCTTTCAAATGTATGCTTAAAATCCCATTAATCTCTGTAGAATATAAACAATTGAACTCCATGCCTTATGCAATCTGCACTACAAGTCCTTATCTTGTACAGCAAAATAGAGTGCTTCTAATGCCCTATCAAGAGAATACTGAATAACAAAAATCCTAATGATGCAGATGACATACTGGCATCAGCAATGAGCAATCATTACGCCCCAAACCCCTCCTTCCCAAGTCTGAATGCCATCGGTTTTGCAGTCCACTCCTCCTGTAGGGTGATACTTTGCTGGTAAACACCTCAGGAAGACTTGTGGGGTCAATAAGGGCCAGAGCTCTAGGTCACTATTTCTGTTTCACATAGTTCATATATCAGACTGGATTGTACACGTGTGAATTCATATTGTGGCAACCTTAATTCCTTCAGGATAGGACTAGAGATGCAGACCTGGGTTTCCTGCATTGCCTACTCCAGAATGGGCTGGAAACAAAATCAAAAATCTCACACAGCTGCAGATAAGGACAAATAGTTTAGAAAACATGCAGATTTGTGGGATTAGGTCAGTGAACAAATAGGGATTAGTAGTTCGGTAAAGATTTAGTTTAAGTCTTCCTCTAGAAGGCAGAGAAGGCAGTGAGATGGATTAATGTGCTGTGAAGGAAAAGAAACCAAGTTAGATACTGAAAATCACTGGGAAGTAAGAGAAGTAAATGTTTGTGATTCACAGGGTTAAATCTTCCTCAGCATTAGAGAACAAAACATTGACTGGTTATTTCAACAGAAAAACAGAATGCTATGGTTCCCTTACAAACAAAGGAGACTCAACAGAGGTACACTTTCTGTATGTTTTGCCAATGACAAATTGTAAAGAAAAAAATTCTTCTGCCTCACAACACGCCTAGTTCTCTGCGTGATGCCATTGCCTGCATTACTCAAACCACAGTAGTTACATTCAGGATTTACTTTTTGATAGATTTAAATTATAATGTTCTATGTGTTTTTACATAAAATAATAATGTGAAATTCCTAGCCCAATTAAGGCAATGTGAGTTTTGACACTAAATTCAGTTAAAGCAGGATTTATGTAATCTATGAGACATGATTCCCCCAGAACTCTTTGTGGAACATTTCAACTAAAGAATACATTAACAGTGCATCTCAGCAACATTGCATTACTCATTGGAGATCCAAAGATAAGCTGGCATTGGTTTGATCGTACTGCACAACAAAAGCCTAATTTGCATGAAAGACTGCGCAATAAAGTATTCTGCAATTAGCACATCTTCTGCCCCCCCAGTGAAGGCCTTTCAATAATAAGTCCCATTAGAAAAAATAAAATTGTTCTTACATAAAAACCTGAGGTGGAATATTTCTTTGTTAGCAGCTCATTCCTGTTACAAACTTATTTGACCAAAAGCTGCATGATGATATCAGGCAGTAGTCTATACACTATTCCTAAAGTAAAATAATGTACTGTATTTATTTTGATGCGCTATACTTTATTTTATTAATTATACTTTGTTGTTAAACACACGTGTTTTTTGGGGTGCAGGACTATTCTTTTTAATACTGACCACATCAATATAAGCATTTAATAGGAACTTAATAAAATGCTTTGGTCAACCCCAAACTCTACTTTACAGGGAAAAAAATACTTTAAGCTACAGATTTCATAAAACTCTACCCACAATATTGATATATAAAACTATAAGCAGCATTTTTACTTGTGATCCCTATTTCTGAAAAATGCATTTGGAATTTACATGTGCATATGCAAAGAAAATTTTACACTGTGCCTTACCATTGTCTTTTAGGTAACGGACCACACCATGGCGCTCTGGGTGCCTTAAGCTACTTCTAACATACAAGTTCTTTTTCATTAATAAAAGAGAAATTTCGTCTCCTTGATTTAGATGTCCAGTCTTTACACATTTATCTATTAATATTTGTCATAACAAATAGATTACAGTGTGCAAAACTGAATTCTGAATCACTGTCTGTATGTCTAAGTGTTCAGACCAGGGAGTTGCCTGTGTACCACATATGCAGGAGCAGGACTAGAATCACACGAGCCTGTCCCATAATGAGCCATGGCAACTCCAATAGCATACATCCTACTAAAGCCTTATATATGGAGTTAAAAATCTTGGAGAAAGTATCTAATAGAGTAAAAATGTTTTCACTGGTGTTACAAGGAGAGAAAAGGTCATAAACAAATTTAGCTGTGTCTTTCTATGTATTTGGTTGTACTAAAAAAAAACATTTAATATATCTTGCTCAACAGTTTTGACCTTTCATTCAGCATTATTCTGAGCAGCCAGATTCTCACTTAAACATAAAAAACTTGAGATTCACAACATAGTAAATATCTTTATTTAACCCTTCTTTATTATTAACTTTCTTTAGTATTTAATGACTCCACCTTTGCCTTACTCGTACATGTTTTACCTTTCATTTGGACCGCAAGCTCTTCAGAACATGGATCTATTTTTCTGTTAGGAGTTTACAGCAAACATTTTGATTACACCTGATACTATTCCTTGTTCTTGAAATAAACAGTAAATGTCCACTGAAGATTTTTCTCAGATGATACCATCTGAATAAGGACTCAAGCACAGTTGTGTCATGGCCTGGACATCAATGCAAGTAATCCAGCAATGCAAAGAAACATGAATCACTAGTAAACAGGCGTTTTGGTTGATTGGTATGTTTCATTTTCGTTGTGTTGTGGGTTTTTTTGTTTGTTTTCGTTTGGTTTGGTTGGGGGGGGGTGGCCGGGGATTAATCTAGAGAGTGTGTTGCCATAGGAAACAACAATAAAAAATCAATAACTATGAAGAAAAGCAAGCGTAACCCCCAACAGCACCAAAAACAGACCTCACTGAGGAGTTACAGATCTGCAGGGTGCCCTGGTTAACTAAAGAACAAATTTGCATATATAATGCCTCTTTCAAGGCCTGTAATATTAAAACAGGGAACTCTGATTGTTGGCATTTCTTCCTATGGTCTCAATTACAACATCTCTAAAATGAACACTGTAACCAGACATTATAACATTTCCTGAGCAAATTTTCAAATAAACTAGTTTTTCTGCACCTTGTCATTTAGGCAAGGAACAGTTTTTCTTAGTAAATAGTGACTCATGTTGGAAGCCTTTAAGACGGAGATTAAAGTAATTTACGTTTTATGCAGTTATGTCTGCATAATCTTCAGAGAGACCTTCAGAACTGTATCGAAGTTCAAAATGGTGTTTTGAAAAATTCAAAATTAAAACAATTTTTCATGAGGCTAAAATAAACAAAAAACAAGTCTATTAAGAAACTGTAACCTTTACAAAATACATCCATTTTGTGTCACACTATTTTGATAGCTCAGGTTCTTGAGTGTTATATAATTTCAGCTCTCTGAAATGTCATGCTCCAACACATAAACCTACACATTTGAGACCTTGGAAAATAAGCTAAATCATAACACTTTACATTTTAAGGGAGAAAGAATTTTACTCTTTTTAAACATAGAAGAGAGTGTCAGTGTTCATCTTTCTGTTATTTGTTCAAAATTACGTATTTTCATGCAGCAGGGTCTGAAGGTTATTCCAGCAGAGAGAACCTGAATATGTAAAGGACAGGTATTGCTTCAAAGCACCTGTCCTTTATTTAATCCAGGGAGATGATGGCCCAGGCTCATTAGCTTTTTACTTTTAATGGCCACCACTCTTTCCCAAATTAGCCATGTTGGCTTTGAAGTAGTGATTGCATTTTTGAAAGAAAAGTCTTTGTTATGAAAACCAAGAAACTCGAATACCTCATGAGAACAGGGAAAAATAGGAAGAGAGCAAGAAATAGGGAGATGCTGATAAATTCAATTTACGTTTATGTAAGCAAAGGCTCGTGAAGCTGAAAGGTTAAGGGAAAGATATAACCATACACAGAATCAGAGGCTGGAAGCATAAAAAAGAAGCTTTTAGCGAGGCTCTGTTTGCTGCTTTGTACTGTTTTAGGATTATGGTTAAACCACGGCTGTTTTGTACTGTTTTAGGATTATGATTATACCATGAATGGATTACTCTATGTCAGAATCACTTTTACACTGCAATAGTAAACACATGTAAGATTGTACCCATCTGTTATACACAAATCACAGTTTCACGTTAGGACTTCCTGCCTAATATTTATGTACTGAAAACCTTGAATGAAACATTTAAGTGTAAGAATATCAATAGGGTAGGCAGAAGAGTTCAATAGAGAAAAACTGAATAAAGTTCATTTGCAAGTATTACCACGTTTTGTGTTAAGATGTTTCTTAAATTTAAATGTATAAAAATAATGTATCATCTGATTCTCTGTCCTCACCTCAAACCTTTCTCCTGAATGCGCACTAAAATATTTACATTACCTAATTCTATAGTCTAAAATATACTGATTACATAACTTTTACTACCATGAATGCACCATACAAATAATAATTGATGATACTGCTTGTCTCACAGGAGAAGGGAGAAATGCAGTCAATAATGCACAGGGAGTAGACAACAAGGGAGTATCTTCTGGTTTGTACAGTAAGGTTGTATTCATGACTGTGATTTGTTACAGATTGTCTACTTTCTCCTACAGAATAAAATTTTGTGGGGACAGGGTTCAACT
Organism: Oxyura jamaicensis; assembly: GCF_011077185.1. Classification (NCBI taxonomy): domain Eukaryota; kingdom Metazoa; phylum Chordata; class Aves; order Anseriformes; family Anatidae; genus Oxyura; species Oxyura jamaicensis. Next base: position 6,989,643 of record NC_048901.1, read on the forward strand.
TCTTTTCACCTTCATACAGTGCCATTTATTAGTTTGTGGTCTTTGGCTTCTACGCTTTCCAAAATAGAACAAGAAATCCATGTCCCAAACAAAATTAATAGGAATGTGGGTGTTTCAAAAATTGTAATAGTCAAGACCTACGTGTTTCAGATATACAAGATGGAAGAATGCATATAATTACACAGGCTGTATAATCGGTATGTCAAGCACAAACACATCCTGGTTTTCAACAATGCTGTATTTTTCAGCCATATTCTATGCATTATTTTTTTTCTAGTTCATTTTTCTTTTAACAGTATAGTTTAGACCAAGGAACTGCCTGAAATAAATATTTCTTTAAAGCTTTAAGACTGTTCCTGATTATAAGCAGCTCTGCCATTATACTGCAATGTTTGATGTAATTCAGTCTTTTATGCTCCTGCTCATTATCAATACAGCCTTCATTTTTTTTTTTTCAAGGCAATCTTCTTTCTCAGTGCATTGCCTACAGTTTTAAAACTAACGTTATCACTTATCCTACTTTAATGTTTTTTTTCCTTCCTCAAAACTCTCTTCCCTCTCTCTTTTACATTTCAACCTGGAAATGGCCTCTCATTTTTCTTTCTCTTCTTTCCCTCAACTTCCTCAGCATGTCTCCTAACTTCTAGGTGATTTCAAACAGATCAGTTTATTTACATAGAAATTAGGTTGCCAACTGCCTCATTTTAAAATACAACATATACATTAGCAAATACTTCCTCCTCACTTCTGCATTTATGGATTTAAAAAATAAGTTTTGAGTACAGTTGGTGCTCAGAGTGAGGAAAGTGAAGAAAATTGACTGCATTAGGAATCAGAATTATCAAACTCTGAGCCCTGTTCTGGTTAGAGCTGGCCAAGTGGTTGCACCAAGTAACATATTTCTGTCCCCATGTGTCTCCAACCATAGCACCAACAGGCCTTTTAGGAATGACTGCCATCTATCAACTTCCACAATGAATTAGGACAGCTTTCCTCCCTTGTACAATTGTCTTCCTCAATGCAGCCTCATAATACAAATGAGTGAGGAAGGAGATAGCCAAACACAGGATGAAACCTCTAGCTCACTTGAATGCATGCATTTCCTTTTTCGCTCTGTTATTAAACAACAGAAGCCAGTATGCTGGCCTTTGCAAAGCTTTTCAGATGAAGAAAAAAAGATATTACTCAAAGATTTTCTTTTTTCTTTTCTTGTTTCTTCAGTAAAACCGCCTCATTGGTCCAAACTACAGAGGGTCACCTATGAGAGGTGACAATGCGAGCATGTTCCTCTTCTCTGCTGTGAGATGGGACGTTTCACTCGCTTGCGTGGCAACCAAATGACATCTGCCACGGTGACTCGTACTTGGCACTTCTTCCCAACAACAGGCAGTACAATCAGCCACCTCTGCCTTGTCTGGCACAGCCCCACTGCTTGTCATTTGATAAATGCGCTCTGGGAGCAGGAGTCTTACACATTTCATGGAAGTTGCATGTGGCTCATGAGTTATGGGCCAGCCACTAGAAGGTCTACTGGCAGGACTGAAGCAAATTAAAGGAAATGAAAATGACGCTAGAAAACTGCTGTTCTAAAATTTTGATTTAAAACATCATATTGGGCCAAGATCCATAACAGAGGCCTACCAAAGCTGACAAACAAAATAATCACTGGTTAGACAGAGAGGCATCCAGCCCTCAGTCACCCTAGCCCCCTCATCTGCATAATATTTAGAAGTTGACAGCTCAGCTATGTTTCTTCACCAAAACCAAAAATGCTTCTCAAGGAAAACACATTTAATATTGAGAAATACAGAAAGACTGAAAGTAATCAATATTTTTCCCTCTGGATAGGTTAGTAGGTAACACCACAATAAATTGCTTGGAACAGCTTGACATGAGAACTTCCATAGGATATTCTCTTTATGACTACAAATTCATTCAGCATTCATTTCTGTCTACCTAATCTTAAAAATAGATAAACTTCAATTCATTAGTTATTAATATTCCTCGAGAATGCCATGGATTATCTCAATTACTGTTACCTACTGTAAAATGAGTTAATAACCCAGGCTTTTGGCCAGCACAGAAAACTTGCTTATGCAATAGAAGACAAAATACTGGAAAAAGAAAGAAACAAGATCTTCTGCACATATATATATACACTTTAAGATAAAATTTTAAGTCTCCTATCTAAGTACAAAACACTACTTTTTCAAGCTTCATCACTTTGTCTTTAATTATCAACCACATGTATGAATTGTTAATAAGGAAGACTGATTTCAACTCATGACATATCAACCTTTGTCCTACGGTGATGCAGACGGAACACATTTTATTGTAAATTTCATTTTATACTTTTTATTGCAAAAGGCATGGAATGGTGAATGATTGTCTATCTTACAGTTCATTCAGTTCAAACGATCATTTTATATTCATTACTCCAGTGACAGACACATCCTGTCAGTTTTACCCCTCATTATGCATATAATATCTGAATTTGAGCAGGCAATAGAGTTTTGAAAAAAGACTTCAACTAAGTTTCCACTTAGAAAAAGACAGAGGTGAAGCCAATTTAACTTGTTACATTAACTTTACTGGCTGCTGTCAAAAGAATAGTTGACTAAAATCACATTTCTGATATTTCCTATAACCTGGTTGAAAAACTAGGTTTGAGCATAAAAAGATATATATATATATACATATATATATCATTCCTATGAAAAGTGAAGAAAAGGTTAAAAGCACCCAGACATGTTTTCAAGAAATAAACTTTGACTTCAATTTTTCCCAGTATTTCAGATCTTACAGATTTTACAACACAGAAATCTTTATTTTTGGTATTTCAAAAGGTTGCCCTGGTGATAGCCAATGATTACTTGAAAAGGTAGGTAACAAATGATTACTTCATTCCTGGCCTTCCTAAAGCAACAGCTACAGTCAGTTTCTACTTATTGGTTTCAAGTAAGAGGTACTGGATACTCTTCTTCTGCAGATCCTTTCTTCAGAAATAATCACTGATAATCAGAATTTCTTTTTCCATTGCTTGCATGTTCAACAATAGAAACAAACGTCACCCTGCCCTTGAGATGCCAATAGTAAAGAAGTTTGATCTTGTTTTTAATTTTAGTATCGATCTGAACAGGTTATCGCTCCTCAACGTTATAATTAAAAGTAAGAAATATGACATGTTAAATATAAAATACCTGGAACAAGTGAGTTCAAAGGCAAGCACACATAAAAAGCCATACCAGTAAATATACTTCAGCACCAAGCAATGGAGGATAAAATGAAGCTTTCTGATAAGCACAGATGAATCATATCAATAAATGAGCTTATATCCTGGGTGCCAATAAAAGGGAAATGATAATCTTTTAGCTTACTGGCCTTATAAGATAATAAACTCCTCTCTATTCATTTATGCAGAACAGCCTATGGTGGGCACCCATCAGATCAGTCATGTTTTCCTAACAGAAATCAAGACCGTTATGGAATAAATAAGCAGCAACACAGCAGAAACCGTCAGCGTAAACACAGAAATGATACCACATCATAAATGAGAAGGCATTGAAAGACACTTTTTTCTAAGAGTCAACACTGATAGTTGGGTATTGCCCAATTCAGAGAGGCCATTGTTTGAAAGAAAGAGAAGGAATGAAGTAAATCACAAGTTTTTTTTTTTTTTTTTTTTTTTTTTTTTTTTTACCTCACCCTGGATGTACTGTCCCCCATGCAAAGGCAGAAAGGTCTGAATACACTCATGTGAAGCATACAACATTTACAAGTTTTATCTCAATAAGAAACAACCTTGTAGTTGCCCAGAGTTGTAGCTAAAAACTCAATTTTTTGTAACTCTTTTTTTTTTTCATGACTTTAAAACTTCATTTAAGGTCCACACATAGTAACTTGACAGTGAAACTTCAAAGCACTGAAATTATCTGTAAAGGTATAACAAGAACAGCAGAATTAATTGAATGTTTGCATCAAGCTTGGGAACCCAGGAAACTGCCTACAGCTACATAAATGTGGAAATCACACCACATCATTACATCAACATGCACTGAACAAGGCTGATGCAGTGATCTAGCAATTGTCTGTGTTTACATCAGCACATCTTCAACACTGCTCATCAACCTTTACTGCTATAGCACAGACAAAAAAATAGAAAAGCAAATAATTAGAAGAACGCAATTAAAGGTAGTCCATGTTTCCTAAAGCAAATAGAGTGAAAAACGTTATCTCTGTTTTTCCCCTTGGAGATTAGGTTAAGTGAGGAAAAAAAGAAAAAAGACTAACTTGGCTCTATAAAGTAATATATTTACAGAACTGGTATCAGGAATAATATCTACAAGCTCTATTCACTTCATGTTTAAAGTAACTGAAGACAGCTGCCTGGCAAAGGTGAAAGGCCAGCTATGTTTCAACCAGAACAGGCAAAAGAGGACCACTTAATACTTGAGTAGCCTCATATATCATTAGTCTCCAAGTGCAGAGGAGAAAAAAACGACTTACAAAAGCAACACGTAATCTAGAGCAGGGCTTGGAAACCTTTCAAAAATATCTTATTTTTCAAAGCAAAACTGATTGCCTTTACATCAAGGATGCCAAATTGAATCTACCAACGGCAGCAATAGCTCACTGCTCCTAGCCCCTTCTGGGTTTGATAGGGCTTGGAAAACAGCTCTCATGGATCATGGAGGGCAAACAGCAGGGCTCACATATGTGAGATCTTAAAGGAGCTCTGCAGGAACAGGGCTCTGGGAGACCATGCCTCTCTCAGACACCCATCAAACAAGATTATTCAAATGTATAAAGCATCTTCATACATTTTAACAAGATGCACATGACAGAGGGAAAGGATGACAAGCAAGCTGCCCTAACAAATGCTGCACATATTTTCATCAGTCTTACCACTAATATTAGAGAGCACATTTACATAACAAAGTGGTAAAAACACATGGGTCTTATGTTTATATCATTGTGGAGGAGTACAAAAAAAAATATCTCTGAAGTTCCTAAGTACAGCCCTTGCTTGTTAAATGCTACCATAAATCAGAGACATGTTAACAAAGTAACTCAGCAGCTCTCTGCTACCTCACACCAGCACTAATAATGCCTTCCACTGCTCTTTGCTAAAACTAAAGCTGAAGAAACAAGAAAATGCTAAGATGTCTGTGCAGATCATATTTTTACTGTCATAAGATTAAGTAAAATCTCAAGAGTTTAAGCTACTAATTTAAAAGTGACAAATCCATAGGCACTATAAGCTCAGAGGTTTACCATACTTACAGGGCTAGGTTGCAACTCAATGGCTGAAAAGTTCTTGTGCCCTGCCATTTGCCCGTTTTCTGCCAATGCCTTTGCTGCTCCAAGGCAAGGGCTTGGTTTCCATCAAACAGATCAGCTCCTGAACTACTTCAGCTTTCAGTTCAGTGCATCAAGGCAAACAACATCTCCCTAGAAAGCGGGTGTTTCAGCTGCTCTCCCCATTCCTCCCCTTGACCACAACCACCCTACACTACCACTCATTTTGCTATCTGATTTTTTATTTAACACTCCAAGAGCTCCCTGGGCAAAAACTTTTTTGTCTCTCTCTCTCTCTCTTTTTTTTTTTCTTTTTTTTTTTTTTGGATACTTTTGGTTTGGTTTTGTCTGCTAAGCACTGCTCACAGTAACAAAGCCTGTCTAGAAGCCCTAATGGGGTAGTTTATAAGCCGAAGCACCATTCTTTCACGAAATCCTTAAGGAGCAAGTGCAAGTTCAACCGCTGCAATCATGCCTGGCATGCTTGCCGGGGAAGCACTGCCAGAGGAAAGTTATCCTCTGGCATAACGTTATGGGATTCATCACCATATAATCACTCATGTGGCATTGTGCAAAGGTGGTGCCTTTCCAGTGGAGAGATCCATGAGTACCAAGCAAAATCTGAGGACAGAGGACTTGAGGGAAAAGCGCATCATTTTTTCCACACTGGCAGTTTTTAATCTTTGATGCCCATGAGCAAAGGATATTGTCAAAAAAATGGGTTTAAAGGAAGACAATGAATGTCATGCATGTCAAATCAATTCTAACCCCTGGATTTCACAAAGAAAAAAAATGAATTGATCTGTAAAACTTATATATGGGGGCTTCTAAAAAAAATCAGTTATATTCTATAGAGATTTGTTTTAGTCATTTTTAGTCTCATCTTAGTCATTTTTTTTTGTTTAATTTTGATCTTTAATGTAGAATGAAGTTATATTATAAATTTGGGTATTTTTTGAATAAAACCAAATTCATCTTAAATTGATTGATGAAGTGCAAATTCTGAATATCCAAAAAAAAAACACTGATATAACACCAACTGATACAGCATAACTCTGTAATGCACAAATGTTCTCACGTAAAAATATTATGTTGTTAACATGAACTATTAAAAATGCATAGCTAGAAAATCTCAGTAATTTCCATGTCAAATAACTTTTGTGTTGTACTTATTTTTAACTTTTTCTACGGAGTTTTCAGCTAGCTTTTGAGTTTTTCACTAAAAGTAGGAAGAATAATACCATGCAAATCACAATTTCATGGATACTTGAAACCAATGTAAGTCAAACTGCTGCCAAAGAAAGCATTTCACTCTCCTGGTGACATTCACTCAAACCTTCTCCCCTAGGCTGGCAAGGCTGCTCCGCAGCAACAAACTTGGTTTTGTTCCTGATTTGGCATCACCAAGGTGCATTTTCCCTTGCTAACACGAAGATGGGCTGCATGACATAGGGAGCAAGTGGCTGCAGGGAGAGGGTGGCTTCCTTATGGCTGTAGTGCTTGTGCAGCTACTGTTTTGTACCAACACCGCGCCTCAAATGCAGGGAAAGTGACAGAAATCTGAAGTCTCCCCGCACACACACACTCCAATGGTGTGTCTGAGGAGTCTGACTTCATCTGAAGGATGTAACCTAACAAGTACCTGCAGAATTCTGCAGATCCAGAAAGCTTCTGTGCAACAAGCACAGCCTCAAATTCTTTATTTCAACTAAAGTAGAACAATCTAAAATAGTATCACAGATTTCAAAGCAATTCCTCTAGATCTAGGCCAGTACACCAGCCTGTCATGTTTTCACATAGTTAAGCAATATGATTGAAATCTTTCATGAATTAATCCCACTAAGACCCCAAGACAATGTCTAAATTAATTTGCACACTCAAATCTGTTCTTCCAGCTTCTAATAAAACTTCTGGTTTTATCCTACAGTCAGCTTGCACTGTTCGCAGTTGCAACAGTAATAAGAAGCAGCCCACCAAAACCTGTATCCCAAGTACACTATTTCTGCTGTATGCTTTCAGAACAGATTGCCGTCTCATTCCACACATATTCTCCAGATTGAACAGGAACAGTGCTTCAGCTGCTTCCTCTTCAGAAGACAGCAGAACCAGAAATTAGGTATCATTTTATTTTTTTCTTTTTACAGGTCTTCCCTTCAGCAGCTGGAGAAACAGCCTAGTAAGAATGCACAAGCAAATAGTTTTACAATTCTTTCTCAGAATTTGGCTCTAAGTACATTACGGTAATTCTTCTAGTCCTTGGACACAAAACCATTAGGTATGGGCTATTACTTGCATTATCACTACATTACCAGATCATTATGAAAAATAAAAGTTTTAATCAGCATGCACATTTATGAAGCACAGTGATTTGAAAATACCCCCCTACAGCAGCTTCAGCATTAGCACTAACCAAAAAAGTAGAACATTTTGCTAGCAGAGAGACCAGCGCACAGAAAAAAATTACTGCTACAGTGAGTCTCATGGGGCTGATTGTATGGCGCACTGCCACGCTGGGATTTGTCATTAACCAGCATTTACATAAAGCTATTACACAAGTTAAAAATCTAGTGAGCTTCAGGTGGCTGTTAGATGTTTTATTTTTTCTCCTCATCCTCCCTCCCCTTTTTTTTAAACCTTTCCCTATGTAACATTTTGATTGTAAAGGCAGCATTTTTTTTCCCTTTATATCTGTCATTGTTTGTGTTTATTTCTGCTCTGTTTCTGATGTTGATCACAGCATAGTTTCCTCTATTGTTTTTTTAGATCCATATTTACAACTATTGCTTTTTTTTTGGTATCAGTTTTGGCATAATTTTATATAATGACCACAATGCATCAATACAGATTTGCTTCTTCACGAGGGATGGTGTACACACAGATGGTTCAGGCTGAGGCATGCTCAGGGCTACATTTAAAATACAGACTGGACAGCCAACAGCTGTGAGTAAAATTTGTATGCTTTTAAAGTACCTCTGGTAATAATCTGTTTCTGAAACAGCAGTTGCTACTGGTGTCCATGTGCAGACAGAAGAAACCATGTTTAGGGTCTTTCCTCCAGTTTCCTTGGTGGACATTTTCTAAACACTTCCCAAAGGACAGGTATATAAGCACGTCATAACAAGCTTGCAGTAAGCTAACACACCAAGCATTCCCATGGCAAATACTGAAATGAATAATGCAATCCTGCTTTCAAGAATAAGTATGCTTCTAAATATGATTACAATTAAGAGCAAATTACAGTTCTCAGATTATACTGTGCAAATTATGGCATCCAAACAGAAAGGATCTGAGCTGTAACTTAGTTTGTGAACAGTCCCAGCCCATCCCAGTGCAAAGTAAAACCTTCACCCCAGCCAGTTTGACCGTGCAACAAAACCATGAATATTCTTATTCACTTAGGTCTCAGCACGGAGGCAGTAACTGCAAGTGAAAGGCAGAAGTTTCTAAACTACTCCCAGCTTTAGTGCTCCCAATTTTGGCAGATAACAGTACAGCTATGGACTTGAAAACCGGCAGAACAAGGAGAGAGATGCTCTAGACTCAGCAGAAGTCATCTCTCAATGGAACAGACCAAATGCATCATGTAATGTGTATTTGACAACAGCGTAACATTTGGCAAACCTCCCCTAATCCTGTAACAGGAGTGTGGTTGTTCATGTGGCCTCAGACTTGAACCCCGTCTGTTTTGAAATGGGCAAAAATCTGTATAAAAAAAAAAAAAATCTGCAAGAAAGAAAACCTTCTGATGCCTCACAGCCCTCATGGCATGGCCAGGTGCCCATCACATCTGGCACAGGGAACCCTTGCAGGTTTTGTTCTGTTTTAAAGCTCTTTAATGGCTTACAGGTGCTCTCTGTATATTCTCTAGTCTTGAAGCCCATAACTACATCTGGCCCAAGCAATATGAAAAAAATTGGCTGTTTCTATTTAAGCATCACAATACAAATATTTCAGATGAAAAGCAATCAGATCTTAACCTTTGGAAATCCTACTTATAAAACAAAGCTGCTACAGATCTTCCTCACCTCTTTGCTAGCCCCATGCTCCCCACTTTCAGGTCTCAAGCTGGCATTTAACCCCTACAGAAATCTACAGTAAACTGCAGCTCTGCAATGTAAGAAAATCGCTAAAATTAATCCACCACTACATTATTTCCTTCTTAAATTGAACTGTGGCAAAACCTTTCCCAGGAAGGCGCCGCAGACATGCTACTAGGAATCGTGGAAACTTCACCTGCAAAGGCGCGAGGCGGAGATGCCCTCAGACAGCACCTCACCAGTGAGCAACACAGTGAGCCGCCGTCTGCACAGAGCGAAGCACCTCCAGAGAAACATGCCTTTCTTCTCATCTCTCTCCCAGTTTGGGCTTTTATTTTAAAACGTAAATTTCAGGTCCAACCACTATTACTATCGAAGAAGCCAAATATTGATTTTTTTAATTAAAAATAACTTAAAAACAATAGGTAATTGCATTGGGTGCATGCGGCAAGGTGCCAGCAGCACGGGCTGCAGAGGTGTCGGGGAGGAGAGGGCAGGGCTGCCCTGAGCCGGTTCCAGCCAGTTCCGGCCCCTTCTGGAAGGTTCTGGCCAGTTCCTGAAGGTTCTGTCCGTTTCTTCCATCCGGTTCCAGAAGGTTCCACAGCAGGGCAGGGCTCAGCCAATCACAGGCGGGGGCACCCCACGGGAACAGATTTAGGGAAAAGCGAAAGCCCCCTGCCTGTGAGGGAATAAAGTCGAGCAGTGGCAATTCTGGTACCCAAACCAGCCCTCCTGTTCAGCTGTGGGGGCGAGGCGGGTCCCCTTGGTGACACAGACAGCCCACTCCACTGAAATACCCTCAGATTGCAAATCTGGGTGTCATGCCCCGTTATCCCAGCTTCAGAACTGGCTGGTGTTACAGAGGATTCTTCATTATCAAAATTCAAATGCTAGCAACGTTCCTGGTAAAACTAGGAGCACGACGTCTGTATTTAAAAACGTCAATAAAATTATGTCCATGCAGGTGTTCCTTTTATGCTCAGGAAAAACACGTAGGAAAACACACCAAAAAGTCTCAGATGTGATACTGGTTTTCAGCTTTTACTGGAAGAGTCCAACAGTGTCTGTCCCCGGCTCAGTCCTCCCGGCAGTCACACCAGGTGCGTGCTTCCACAAAGAACGGGAGGAAGAAAATAAGTGTATAATAATAATAGTAACTCCAATACTATTATTATTGTTAAATTTATAACTGTTATTCTGACAGTTTAAAATGAACAAATTGTAGATATAAAATCATGTTTAATGTTCTTTCTCTGCATAGCCACCCTATTTGAACTCAAGCATATTGTCAATGTTCTTTCACTTGAAGGCAGTTCAAGGAGCTTTCTAGCTCCAGTTCTTGCTATTCTCCTCAGTAGTTTGCAAATCTCCTCAAAGACCTATACTTCTAATATTGTTCTTTGCACCTTTAGTAAAAATGAAACCAGAATTCTGAGCAACACTTCCAATTGTGCACCAATCAGCCCCCAAAAATACTACTTTAACATTATTTTATTCACTCACAATATATTGTACAGCTTTAATTTGTATCAGGAAATGTTACAGTCATAATTCTATTCCTCTAAGTGTTATGTAGTGCCATTTCCTTGATTTCCAAGCAGGTGTTATCAAATGATGTTTTGAAAATTAGAAGTATAATGCCAATCAGGTTCCTAAATCTGAACTAGTTTGTATCTATGAAAACATATTATGCATATAAATATGTGTTTTTCATACTGACTTCTTTTATATGTTAAGCAGCTGGAAAAACTAATTCTCCTATTTGCAATAACATTGGCATTTAAAAAAAAAAAAAAAAAGAAAAAACTTCTAAGATTAAAAAGGATAGAGAATAGATTTGTCCACTTGTATTCATTTTTATCAATAGGAAAAGAGGTAGAGCTGTCACTAATGAAGAAAAAATCTATTAAGATGTCAGTTATGGTATCACTTAAATTAATAATGTGTAGCAGCTGCAAGCTCAAAAAATGAACAGTGCAAAAATTTGTCACAAATTAACCACAGAATGGTAATTAGCATGGCATAAAAGTACTTAGAGTTGAAAATGAAGAGAAGGATCAAATCCCTCTTATATGCATATATGCTCTATGTACATGTAACAGACAATACTAGAAATGATCGTGGATGATTTTGTAACCATTGCTTTGCCAGTAGGTAAAGCCTGCCTTATTCCATACCACAGACATACCACCTGCCTGCTTATTCCATACCACAGATAAACTACTCTGCTCTTATGAGGCTCCACCTGCAGTGCTGCATTCAGCTCTGAGGCCCCCAGTGTAAGGAAGGCATGGACCTGCTGGAGTGGGTCCAAACGAGGCCACGAGGATGATCAGGGGGCTGGGGCACCTCTCCTATGAAGACAGGCTGAGGGAATTGTTCAGCCTGGAGAAGAGAAGGCTTTGAGGAGACCACACAGAGGCCTTCCAATACATAAAGGAGGCCTACAAGAAATCTGGGGAGGGACTCTTTGTCAGGGAGAACAGTGATAGAACAAGGGGTAGTGGCTTTAAACTGAAAAAGGGTAGATTTAGATTAGACATTAGGAAGAAATTCTTTATTATGAGGGTTGTGAGGCTCTGGTTGTCCAGAGAAGCTGTGGAGGCCGCATCTGTGGAAGTGCTCAAAGACAGGCTGGATAGGGCTTTGGGCAGCCTGGACTGATGGCAGCTGTCCCTACTCATGGCAAGAGGGTTGGAATTACATGATCTTTAAGGTCCCTTCCAACCCAAACCAGTCTTTGATTCTATGTCAGAGATGACCCTTTGGACTCCTCAGGCCATTTCCTGATAAGGACGGTGTTATTTTCCACCCATGGCAGCAAAGTAACGTAGAGGAACTAGATAGACACTCGCCGGTTTGCTCTTTGGGGAGCCCAGCCACACTCCCTCCTAGAAGGAGAAAAAGGTTTCTAAATAGCACCGTGTATTGAAATTGTATGCATGATCAATTCTTGCTGGGACTACGAGTCCTTTCTTTTCACATTCAGGTTGACAGTCATGAGTACGTTCACAGTAAAAGCTTTTCTTTTCAAAAGTAACTTGACAATTATGCAATAAATAAGAAAACAAATACTATTATATCTGTTAACCTTATTATAACAACATCTCTGAAATGTGTGAATGACAGAAATCAAAGTAATAACTTGCCTTTGCAGGAAATTTTTAATCAAAGTTAAGAGGCAAGAATAATGGTGTGTCAGCATTAGGTTTCATCAGCCTCTAAGCTAAGTCTTTCCTTAGAAAATGTAATCGAAGTAGACTGAAATGTTGAACTGACAAGATCTGACATCCCCTTATAAGACAGGAAACATCTCAGCTAGAGGAAAAGATGACCACAGCATTTGTACCTTCTTCTGAAATTAATACAACTGTCCCACTCACTTTGAACTTATTGATGAATATAAAATATTCAATCTTAAATGTACAATATAATACAAAATATTGACATTTTTAAAAGTTAGCATTAAACTCGTAGTTTGAAAATTAGCACCAGGCTAAGCTGAAGAACAGTAAGACAACAGAACAATTCCCATATCTGCTACACATTCCTAATGGAACTGATAAAAAAAAAGTGGTATTTTGGGGGCAAATAAGGAAAATACTGAATCTTATCTAGGGTCTATACAACATGCATTAGTTGCCATTAAGTAAAATAGATGCATATTTAAACAGCATTGGCCAAAGGGTATAGAATAGAGTCAGTACTGAATGTTCCAGTCTACAGTCTTTTGTATGAGTTAATGGACTTATGGGCACACATCAGTTTCTTCTTCCTGTAGATTTTCCACATATTAAGACATGAATTTGCTGGATCGGTATCTCTGCAGACTATCTGCCATGTAAAGTGCCTGTCTGCCAACTGCATAAGATAAGCCTGTCAGAGGCAGCTCTACTTGCATCAAGGGTAGATATAGAAATGTCATTTGCAATCCTTCATACTGGTAGTCCTTTTTACTAGAATTGTTTTTCTTTTTTGTTTTACTGAAGTAAAAAAAAAAAAGACACAAGGAGCATACTGAGGGAACTTTTGAAATAGAGATGAGATGGACATACAAACCATGAAGGCTGTACCAGTCAGTTTTTCAAATTGCTGGCAGCATCCTGTAAATTCAAAATTACATAATACCTTTTTTTTAATCTAAGTTGTGGTGGATCACAATACACACTTGCAGCCGGACAAACAGCAAATAAAAGAAACAAACAATTACCACAAATTAATACTTACAATGAGTTATGTCAGACTATGCACTGGTTACTTCAATTCTCGTTCAAATGCTTTAGTCCAGCTGCTCAGATCTTGTCATATTAGATATGATCCTAGTGATGTACCAATATAAAAGTTGACTGTAGCCATGGTAAAACCTACTTCTACCTAACTGTAGTGGTAATGGGATGACCTGAGGACATTTACAAAAATGATTGCTTCTAAAAAAGGAAGCTTTTTTGTCCTCAGTAATGAGCAAGCGTTATTATTGCAATCACTTTTAGTAATAGATTGAATTGTCCATTCAATTATTCAATTAGATGCAGTTGCACTTCATTGTTATATTTCCTCAAGCAGGGTGATGTTGGCTTTAACTAAATGTACTCCACATTCACTTATTTTTCCCCAGTGACAGAACCAAGTACATATCATACTCATTGTCTGCTCACCCCAACAGTGAACTGTTTACCACGCTCTTTTTACAAGGTCACACTGTAACATGATCACTGAAATCTTTCTTGGGGGAAAAAAACATGCTGGGCAGAAGTGTTATTTTCACCTGCAGCATTTTAGAATCATGTGGAGAACACACTTTCGTGTTGTATTTGTAAAACACAGATAATTCAAGAAAAAATGATATAATTTTAAATAGCAATGACCAGAAAAAAAAAAAATCAAAATCAGTTCATTATCAAGTGTTAGAACAACCCAATAAGGTTGTACAATGAGGTACATCAAAGTGATGAAATGCAGGGGCATGAAATACCTGCCCAGGATGGGAGCCTTCTTAAGATATACTGATAAAAACATGACAGAATTATTTCTTGTGTACATGTTGTGCCCTCAAGTACCATTTATATTCAGTCTGAGGAGACCAACTGATTGCAATACCGCACTGCCAAGACTTTATGCCACAGGCTCTTTAGCACCCAGGTAAATCTCTCATATACCATCCTTAGACTGTGGCTATTGACCAAACAGCAGCAGATATTCTCTCATTCCTATTAAGCATGCTACTGAGAGCTGCTGTGTATCCATCATCTTGCTTTCCTTCTTTCTTCAAAAACAAATAATGTAGATATTTACATGTTTTTTCTTGTTGTGGTGGTTTGTTGTTGTTTTTTTTTTTTCTTAACACAAGGTCCAGGGCGGAAAATCAAAAGATTGTATAGTAATAAGTAATTTTAACATAAACCCCATGCATTATTTTGAGATAATAATAAACACAATTGGCTACAATTTTATGATCAGCTTAACGTCAGGGGTCTATTCATTCAACAGAGAGATCCAACAGTAGAGATCCAACTAGACAATCATTGCAGTACCTGTCTCCCACAAGCACCTTAGTTCCTCCCAGAGATATTCCTTGTACATCCCTTTTACACCTATCTACAAGAACTACATTTAATGAAAACTCTAGTTAATCAGTCTTGGGTGAAAGACCTACCTCTCAAATCCCCACTTCTTTATTCTAGTGAATGACTTTCTCTAATATATAAGCTATGACACGTTCTCTTGCTGAGACTGGTTGAGAGCCCCTTTTGACATCTCAGGCACTTTGACAGCGCATACAAGTACATTATTGTGTTCATATCAATATGACTTGATGCCTACACACCAAAGCTGAAAATGCACAGCACTGAGATTATCTGTATCTAAGAGCAGTCCTTCAAAATAACGGATGTCATACATCATCCTAACAATAGATCCATAAGGAACTGTCATTCAGACAAGCACTTAATTGGAGGGGATAAAGATTTACTCTTCTCATGTTTGAGGTACTGCTTACTGTGCTTACCATAAAGACTAGTTTGTCTTCTCATTTTACTGTTTCCTGCATGGAGATGGGAGTGTCAGACAGACAAATCCCTTCCCTGTCATGCTAAAATGACAATCCAAGAAACCCTGAGCACACTGACCAGGGGAAGAAAAGCCTTTATTCTCCTCCACAGCTATGGGATGGAAACCCTGGCAGTGCACAAGCAGCATGTGCAATAAGAGCCATAAAAAGACAGCAAAGAAATTGTTCCTTGGCTGTGGAAAACATTCAGAAATATTTCCCTTTTATATCATGACAAAACTAAGATATCAAGATTATGTAAATTACTTTATTTTTTACATAAACAGCAGGCAAGAGGAACAGGTAACAATGGGAAGACAGTTTTGGTGTGAATGCATCTCCGGGAAAAAAATATTTGGGATATGAAGAATTCAGAAGAGCCTCCAGATCATATAAGGCTCCACATATAAGGCAAATATATAAACCTCTGGGCTATGGGTTTGATGAAAATCTCTCTTTCAAATTATCCCTTTCATTAGAGACCTGAGAAAATGCTCTTGATAAAAGGCTCATTGAGGCTGGAATACTTCTCTGTAAATTTTAAGAGTCAATAAATGCGTTTCTGATATCCGTTTCACCTTGCTGAAAAATTGTAGCCTACACTTATGAAACAATATTTTTGCTTCCTGCTAAGAAGAGGATCATTTTTTTTCTACCGAAAAGGACTCCTCTTTATGTGTACATAATTTTAATAGATCAATGCTTGCATAGGTACTAGAAGGTGCTAGAAAGTTATAGCATGCCAGAAGCCTAGCACCAGCATAGCACACAATCATCTGAGTACTAGCTTTGTGAACTACAAATGTAAACATTCAAAATACTGAATATTCAAATTCAAGATACATATTGAATGATTCTGGCATGCAAGAGATATATGGATAGCATGGTTCTGCAGGCTCACAACTGGAAGTATAAATGAAGACAATCCTTCCCCCAGCGTAACCCCTCCACCTTTCCTTAGGCCCAATATTTTAATAGCCAAAAATCTCAAAGTATTGAATTCTACTGCTGACAAAGTCTAATTTATTGCCCACCTGCCTGCACTTTTGATTAATGGCTCAACCACAGCAGTTAAAAACTGGCAATGGGAAGAGTTGCATGAAAATTGAAAGTGATATTAAAAATGTTTCCTGAGAAAGGAGGCTGTGTTTGCAAACAGGTAATTTAATTTCCTTGCACTGCCTTTCACACTTAAGTTTCTTAAATTAAAGTGAGATTTGTTTTCATGCTAGAAGCCATTGGGAGGATGATTATGCTGAAACACACTTTGCTAAGTGTTGGAGGTACAAAGAGGAATGCAGAGAATGTTTCAATATATGAAAATCGCATATTAAGTAACTCCACGATTTTCCTAAATTAATACACTAAAATGAAGGATATTTCTTATATACTCAAATGAAGATTTACCACAGAGTAACGAGTAACTGCAAGCAAAATTATAGCTCTTTAGCCAGCTCACTTTATTTTAATTTTATTGCTAAATACTTTGAGGTGGATTTCTCATGTAAGAATTGTATTATTGTCCTTCAGTAAGGTAGGAGCAGGTAGATTTACGCTGCGGACCATGCATGAGTCCCAGATAAATTCTTATTTCTATTTCCACAGTAACTTGCTATTTTCCTTTCACCAGTTCTCAGCCCAGTCATTCCTCTTTCACCAGTTTCATCCATGGATATAAACCGTCATTGATCAGATGACAGAGACTCTTGAATCTGGATTACAAAGGACCTATCAATATTAAAATGACCAAGTTTCAAAGATTTCTCCCCATTTCTCCCCATACTTCACACAAAAACAAGAAAGGGAGATAAGAAAATAAATAGGAAGTACGTGTTTCTCATGAGTCTGTGCAAAGTCTTCTCTATTATAAAGGTGCACAAGGTTCTGCCACTGAAGTGCCAGGCTGTTCTTCCAGTAGCATCTTAACATCTGTCCTCAAAAAGTTCAACGTGAAGATCCGTGCCAAATCAGGTACTCTGAAACACCTAAATGAGGATGCTGGCCAAGTGCAGAACATCCCCTGACAGCAAGATGTGTAAGTATTGGCACAGAAAGGTTCTTTGCAATTTTGATCTGTATGACTGCAACATTTTTCCTTTGGAGAAGTGCTGTTGATATTTTTGTCCCTCCTCCCCCCTCCCCCCAATCAGACACTGAATTCAAGGATATCATGAGAGACTGTCTTTCCATGAGCTGATATTCTAGCAGATTGCAAGTTTCAGCCCTCTCCTGATGAGGACATAGTTTAAGACTGAATGGAGCCAAGCGAGTCATGAAATCTAGACTGCCAGAGGTCAGGCAATATTACACCCTCAATATTCACAGAGATCAGGCAATGTCACAATGCCCTTCAACAGAAAGCTCTGCAAAGTCGATACTGCACGTACCCATCCTTAGAGCTCAAGACAAACAATATTGCCCTATTGCCTCTAACAGCTGGTAGCCCTGGTAGTAAACCCCCCACCCTGGCACCGTACCAATGACAACTACTCCATAGCACATGAAGAAAGCAGAACAGCTCTGACATCACCATCATGCCACATTACTTTGTGCTAAGCAATTTGTTAGGAGACTCCAAATTAATCCTAGAACTTAAGTGCTACAGGACCAAAACACCACAAGATTCTTTGCTAATCAGACTCATGAACATTTCATTGCTGACCCCAAATTATTAATATTGTACTTTAACTCTGAGTGGGAAAAATACACCAACTGGGCATCTACAATGAGTTAGTGTATCTTCATTGCAGTAACGTATCCCGTGTGAGCTATGGGTAGTTCTCATAATGTGGCCAAGCCCATCCTGGCCAAAGCCCTTTTTCCCCCTCCTTCTCTCTACTACAAAGCAGAAAAAATGATCTTTCCTGATCCCTTAAGCATGTACTAAAATCACGTCTACAATGTATAACAACCCTACATGATCTCAGTTACTTACGAAAGAAAATTGTCTTTTTTCTTTTTCTTTTTTTTAATAGTTTTTTATAAAAGTTTTGTTCTCAGTTTTAGTACAGTACATTTTAAAATATTGTTTTTCCAGGAAAATTGTCATCAAGAAATGTTTATGGGCAGTTCAGGTAACAAAATAGCAGGGATGTCTCACCCTCACAGAGCTGCAAGAGCTTCAGTTGAGGGTATTTGCTTTTAGAAATTTTATAATTTTTAAATGAATTAACAGGAAAATGGTACAAGCATAAACCTGATGGAATTCTGCACTGCTTAGGTGCTTCCAACATGTCTGCAAAGCCTGCCCTTAGGAATCTTGTCACAGCAGATGGATTTCACTCAAATGGCCCCATCTGTCATTTTTCATTCATATGGCTGTAGCTTGAACTCCAAGAACACCTAGGGCACATTTTCATCAAAATGCCTTGCTAAGCAATCCAAGAGATGAAAGAGATAAAGAAGATAATGCTCCAAATCTTGCACTGGGCAGAGAATGTGACCCAAACAAAATGAAAATCTGGCAGATTCTTTCAAGTTAAGAGATGGGAATAAAATACTGCCTACAACCACCCAATGAGCTCCAGAGGTATTTAGCAGAGAGCATTTCCCTTCCCATCTTTTTTTTTCCCCCTCCAGTGTTTTGCCATCTGTCCACTTTTACATCCCTTTGAATGAAAAATCAGTTTGGAAGAATAGAGCCATTTTCGCAACTGTTCTCTTGCAGGGCAGATAAGGACAGAAAGGGATGATTAAAACTTTTACTGGTCAACAATAACAAAGCAGGAGAAGCAAAAAAAAAAAAAAGCTGGTCTGAGTCTTCTGTGATGGAAGCCAGTTTCAAACTACTTTTGTACGTAATTAGTATATCCAGAGGAACAAAATCTATCCCACACTTGGCAGCATAGCAGCTCAATTTTGTATTTACAATACCTGGGGCTATTAAAATATTACCATTTAAAGCACATCCAGTCAGAATCAGAAGTTCAATTTCCAGTAAGAGCAGGTGAATAATAGAGATGTGTTAGCAGGTGATGGTGCACTCAGCTACGGCAGACAGATCTCTATCTTTTCCTAATAGGGCACGTGGTGCTTGTATCTCCTGCAGCACTCTCCTCTTTGAGATGCAATACACTTGCATCTAGCATAGAGCTGTTCCCCCCCACACACACACCTTTTTTTTTTTTTTTTTTTAATTTTCTTCCCCTCCCGAGAGTTTCATCAATATCAGTGGAGATATTTATCAAATACAGACGTAGGGACGAATAATATAAGTTTTCTGATAAGGCAATAGTCACATTGTCTGTATCAGGATGGTCTCTGGATGAAAAATGTATTGCACTAGTGTAATGGGGAAAAAAAATGACTGAAATAAAATGTTGTGCTTTTTGAAAAGACATGAAAGACATCAAAAACTGTTCAAAAACACGTAATTCAGAGCTCATCTAACAATCAGATTTGTGAGTTGTCAGCATTACCTGACCAAACTGTGTATCCCTATAAATTGAAAGTAAACCTCCACTGTCCAGGATGTGTCGCAGCAATCTGCAAGATAAGGAAATACATCAACGGGTAGGAACTCCAGGAAGTGGTTTATGAAGCAAGCTAACCCGAAAGGAGCCCTGCTCTCTTCCCTCTACTATGCAAAAGGGTTGGCAAAGAATAAGACAAGGAGCACAGGTGCTGAGTGCGCACACAACAGCAGAGAGCTCTCCTATTTGATAGTGAGAGGTTGGACATGGCATGTTTCAGGTTATTTTCTTTGCAAAGATCAACAAATTCTGAACAATTTCCTAGTGTCTCTCATGCTCCCCCACAGCTCAGAGCCCCCTTTTTCCTCAGAAAAGGGCCAGTTCAGATGCACAAGATATATTTTGACACCATTCTATGCCACTCTTTTCTCCTTGAGCTTTTCAGACCTGTGTCTTAATCTTAATCCCCCTCAGATCTGCATCTGCACATTAAAAAAAAAAAAGTCACATTTCTTAATATGAGTGGGATGGTGCAAAAGTAAGTTCAGCGTTTGTAAAATACTTAAACTTTATAGCTGTAAGAAAGTTGTACCTTGGAACATGGAACATAAACAATTAAAAGAAATTTCTAAGAGCTATCAGTGGAACAATACTCACAGAAAGCAATTCCAAATCCACTGTATTAATGGGGAGAATTGCTTCCAATAATGACATTTCTGATGGCATTTTAAAGCTATTTTTAATGTAGACAATTTTATAGAGCCAGATATTAGACTACAGTCAAACCAATGCCAGTAATACTTTAGCTTGCCAAGAGCAATCACATGGATCCAACAGCTTGAGCAATCATTCTGCTGACTCCAAAGAACTGAAGAACTTGATGGCCACACTTCTGTCCAGCTTTTTATCTCTATGCCACAAACAAATGCAAAATATATTTTAATGCCTGGTGGAAATCACTTATTTATAAATGGGAGAAACGAGCTCAAGAGCGGGTAGAGCGAGAGATTAGGAAGAGGAGATCACAGGGTACCACTGGAACTGCGCAGAAAACCTTGCATAGCATTCGTCTGTACTAGGTCTAATGCGAGCTAGTGGCATCTCAGGTATACGAACAGTAAATTCCCTCACACGGAGGAGAAAAAATTACACAAGTCAATTAAATATATCACTCTAAATTATGTCTATATACACACATATACCACATGTGTATATTTTATATTTAAAGAGATCACTGATGACAGTGAGAGGCATGAAACAGAACCAGAGGCATTCAGAACAGACTAAGGTGAACCACTTTACAAGATACACTTATGAGAGCTCAACAGGGAATGCAGAGCGGTAGGTAATTGCTTGTTCCTTCAATAGTGCTGAATTCAGAAATGAACAGCAGTAATACCATTCGTAATGAAAACCCCACAACTGTTTAGAGACCACAAATCTAGGTACACTATATGCTGAATACAGTATTAGTGATTCTTCATAAGACAGGGGATTCCACAAGCATAATTTGTTGGAAATGCTGCAGTACTTAACCACCCAAAGGCTGCTTTCCTGTCCTTTGAAGAGTCAAATCTGGAGAAAGATCCTATGGAAAAGTTACAGTAGACGCAAATTCATTCACCATCCTTTTTTGTCATAACACTTTTACATCTAGCACACCGTTCAAGACCTTAGTAAGAAAAGACAAATTGAACAGTTGAAAATTCTGGGCTGCTACTGAAGTTACTGGACAGATTCAAAGCAGCCCTGAGACAGTGATAAATTGCAGACAGATTTTGCAGACTTTTCTGCAAATTCTTGTTTTTACTTGGGGAAAATAAATCATCAGATTTATATGAGTTATATGTGTTTCTTTACATTCAGCCTAAGAATTACAAAGCCCAGACACTTTGTTTCTTCCCATTCCATGTGTCTACAAAGGAATGCCAGCTCAACTTAGCTCCTGCAGAGAACAGAGCTTGCTCTTAATGTTGGCAAATACCAGGAAAATGATTTTTCCCTCTTTTGGGGCTGATTTAAAGCTTACTGCTGTCAAAATTAGCTTGCCCACTGGCTTCAGTGAACTATAGGCTAGGCTTTCTCCCTTGCTCACTCGCTCTCGTTAGTATGAAGATTTTAAGTGAGTCCTATGTACAGAATCTAGACCCATTTGAATTAGGACTCATGAGACAAATTTATGTTAGTACAACTATTTGAGCTAGGGTGAAAAGGCTCAGCTGAGGGTAAAGTTTGTGCCTTCCAGATTCTCAGTCCTGAATTCCACATCCAAGGTGATTCTTGAGGAGAAGTAGGTCTAGACAAGCAGAATGTTAGCACAGTAAGGTTTGAGATACTACCTCTGTTCCAGGGACAGCAGAACTTTGTGATCCAACCTTATTTTGAATTTTTGCTTCCTACTTTGTACATATTTTTAAGCCTACATAAAGTTATAGATAAGCCAAGTCTCCATGTATGCACTTTGCAAAGAAGTCTGCAGCCACCCTCAGCAGGATACAAAATCTATCATTCAGGACTAGCTGTACAGAATGATATATTGCTATTTCCTTTATCATACTTCGAAAACCACCATTTCAATCCCTCATGTAAATGTATTTTGATTCTCATTTATCAAACAGCAGCAATGTCCTCGTCTGCTAACTAAACCGGCTAACATGCAGTGGGTATCAGCTCTCTTCACTGCATACTGAGCAACCAAGTGAACAAACTCTAAAAGACCTGATCGCAAGAAGGATAAAGTGTTTACCTCTGACGTTATCAAGATAAGCCTGCTTTACATTACACTCTGAACTATAGTAAACGGATAGTTTTGCTTTTACTGTTTGTTGTCTCCTTAACTTTTCTACAGACAAGATGCAGAACAAAGCATATGTTAATTGGAAAGGAAATGATTGAATGACAAACAACATATAAAGTTTATCAAATTTTAAAGCTAATGTAATTTCAAAGATTTCACAATACAGATCTAAGTTTTATGCAAGTCTTGCTATGTAAATAAAAGTAATACTGTATTATTAGAGGTCGATATAAAGCAGCTTGAAATCATTTTCATTAGCACAGTACTAAGCTGCTATCAATCCACTTTTTTCAATAAACATCTCTTTCATATTCACTCTCTCCGCCTTAGAGGCATTTAGATTATTTCTTTCAATAAAACAATTTCATTTAAATAATTTTATCCACATTTCACAGTCTGCTCACGACCTACTTCTTTGCATTTGAACGAAAACTAATCATATTTCCCACGCACTTTACAGAATAATAAGATCAGGCATAGCGTCTTAGGGAGAATGGAAAAATATCTCAGAAGATGCTTCCCCACCCCTCCAGATAACCACGAAACAACTCCTACCACCAGTCTGAAATACTGAGTTTCTGCTTTGGTGGCATTTATACCTACGCTGTATTACCTCTAAGAATGAGCTTAAGCTGAGAAAGACTGAAGCCTTTTCAATACCTACCCAAGGGCATGTCTACCCCAAACAACCCAGTGAGATGCCCCAGTTAGTTTATTAACACAATTCAGCAGAATGCACGGCAAAGAAACAGCCTTGCATTTTGAAGAACTGCGTAGTTTAATTAACACAGAGCTGTGCCTAAGCAAATAAGTCTGCCAGCCATAGGAAAGCAGAACGCATTTTGTAAATATCATCACTTGGAATCAAAACAAATGGAGGAGGCAGAGCCTCGTTAGCCTTGTGCAGTCCTGCATGGCGTTCTCAGCACCCCTCCCAAGGCTGGCTCTGCGCTCTGGGCAGTGCTGGCAGTGCCAGTCCCTGGCAGCACACGCCTGAACTCCTGAATTTGTTCTTAAATAAACTCAAAGAGTGAGGACTGAGCATCTGCACCAGATGCAACCATTTTCATTCTATCCACGATATTTATAATCTAACCATGCTATCTTGTGATTCATTTTCCTTATTTACCCAGTCAGGCCTCTGCACAAAGCATTACACCCTCCCGCTTCCCAGAGAGTTCAGTAGCCACAAAAATTAATCCTGGGAGTGCAGTCTATTACAGAGAAAGATAATTTGAGACTAAAATCTTGCGAGGAATGAAACAGCATTTCCCAGTAGGGTACACTGTAACAGCAGTTTCTGTGTTAAACATTTAAGTAAAATAAATTATGCAATTATGCTAGAAAAAGTAGAAAAGATGCAAGAAAAATAATTTATAATGCAGCTTTTTTTCAAAAATAATGTCAGTGGGGAAGTGCTCAGCTGAGCACCTGAGTTTCACCAACATGAATACAAGCACAAAAATAAAAATGCCTCTAAAGAATTGTCACTTTCAAAAAAAAAAAAAATAGCATCCCTTTGTTTCTTTAAAGCAAACAAAGTAGTAAGCAACAAAATTTAGATATAGCTTGTATCAGGTTGAGAAGAAAAAACATCCAGTGTTTGGTACTTAGTACCACTTTTGACATGTCAAAGTGGTATGTATTGGAGCCCCTTTGAAAGGCTGTCCAAACGTTAGACCTTTAAAAAGACCTATCAGACATTTCATCTTCATTATGTACATTTTTCAAGACCAGTATGCAGGAATTCTAGATTCTTTAAAACTTTTTGCTCATGGGAAGTCATACTACTAGCCTTTTAGTGCTATGGTGTTACAAACTACTGCACAAAACCTCAGTGGACTGAATGATAATTATTAATACCCCAGGCTCTCTTTTTTGTCCTGCATCTAGCCACAACCCAATCTATACTGGACTGCAAGTCATAATGACCGATAACCAAAACTCAAGGGCAATCCTGTCACTTTTAAAGATACATAAATGAGTAATAATTGAAAAAAAATAAACACATCCATTACTTGCTATATTGCCATCTTTCTAACAGATGTTCTATTTCAGGGTGGGACACGTAAAACCACAGAAGAATACACAGATCTCAGCCTGGTATTTCTGCAACTGCAGTGCAGAATGACAGCCCACAGAGCCGCAAACTCATGGCCACCACACACGTTCCCATTTTCACCAGGCAAAAGGAACAAATCCTTCGCTCTCCTTCACAAATACCTTCTCCTGCAAAACAAGATTCTTAGTAAGAAAACTAACAATTTGTTTAACTAGAAGTTAAATACTTAATGAGGTAAAAAAGCTATTGTCTCAAATCGGATAAGCCACCTTCTGGCAATGCAGAAACACAACGCTCTCCATCTCTATTTCACTTTTAGTATTATGAGCCTGGTTTTGCCTGGAAAAGTAAATTATGTGCTGTACCCATGAGCCAGGGAGCACCTCCTGCCTTTTTAGATCAGCACAGATGTGACAGCTACACTGCTGGAGGAAGTTATACCATCAGGGTTCCCTATTTAAAACCACTGTGTGTCATTTCTTAACAGACTGTACAATACTAATATAAAGTAGTGCATTCAAACCATTTTCAAAATTTCATAGCGTTCGCAATAATTTGTAAGTTATTTCTCCCGGTTCTGTTTGAACTTTGTGTTCAAACAGCACAGAGCTAACAACACCGAGCTACACTGACAGGTTTTTATACTGCAGTATGCCACTAGGATGCCTGCACGGCTGCACGACTCTTATACTTGCAGTACAGAAGTCTGAGCTGTTCCATGCAAAGTGCTACCCCTTGAAATCATGCATACTTATTTAAATCTCCTTATGCTATGGCAACATTGCTTTCAAACAATGCAGGTATTCTATTCTGCACGGATTATTCAGTGTAGGCATGCAGTTACACAAATTCTTCAACAAAATCAAATAAACCCAACAACATCAAATGGTCCAAATTGCCAAGTTCAAATGTTCAAAACCACAGTTTCCTTGAAAACATGACTGATACGAAACCAGAAAAGAACTTCAATTTTTAATCACTTCTGTTCAGGTGATAACCGACAACAGTCTTTACCACTCCTGCAACAGGTATCGTGGCACTTGCTGGGCTACTTCATTACAGTTTTCTCCAGACTCAGCACAGGCTACCTTCAGCAATAAACTGTAGAGCTCGCATCCTGCCGTTCACAGGCGGGGACTGGGGAGCAGCATTTACACAGAACAGAAGATGCATGAGCTGTCGCTCCGCTAATCAGTGCAGGAACATCATATTAATCAAAAGATCAGCAACAAAGCACGCATCAGACAAGTATCCAGATGGTAACTCTGCAAAGTTCCAAAATGCATTACCTGCTTACAAGATAATATCGCAATATTATACTCAGACACACAATTCATTAGGGACAGACGTGTAATTCTATGCCAAGATGGATTAAAAAATAAATAAAAGAATTTCAGGGAAAATTCTTGTTTTCTCTGAAAGTAGGAAGACAAAGAGAACAGTGGGTTTGTACTTGCCAGTCCTCCTCTTTCTTCTGTACTACCCCCAGCTCTTCTACCCTCTTCTACAATCCTACAGTGTGGCATCGCCAGCCAGGTATGAAGGGATTAAGGCTACTATCTTCATTTTCTCTGAATATCAGTTAGCCTCACCCCCAACTGTAAACCCCGAACAGTAAATGTAGTTAGGAAAAACAAAATATAACCTCACATGACATGGGAGGAGATGGAGAGAATAAACGTAAATAAAAACCACTAACAATCTCTTCTCAATGCCCTTTAGCTTTCTAGAAGCTCATTGAAGGAAAGAAGATAAGAAGGGGGAAAGAAAAAAAAAAAAAAAGAAAGAAAGAAAGAAAGAAAAAGAAAAAAAGGAAAATCCCTACCCAGCCATGTGACTTCAGGAGCCCCTTTCCCCAGTAGGGTGGTATGTATTTCCCCAGGTGGGTGGTATGTATTCCACTCATCACATGAAGGACTTGGCCTTTGCAGAGCCCTGCAACCATCTAGGGAAAACTTAGTGACTGTAAAGTTCTTCTAAGATGTTGTCTGGTAATTCCCATCTGCTCAGAAACTCTCTCTGCAAAGCTGCCACGACTCCAACTCCTTCAGCAACTGACAGGGGATCCCCCATGTGCACACCATTCCCCTCATCGGCTCCACCTGATGCTGCATGCCCTTTGAGCACAGTCCTCTTTCAAAAGCTTCTTGCTGTTTCTCAGAAGTGTTTCCACAATGAATTCTACCTACTGCAGAGCAACAATACCACCCTCGCCTTTTGCAGCTGTGACTTCCCAGAACAGCGATATTCCACAAAATAGAGATGATTGATTTCAAAGGATTGAAGTTTCAAAAGTGCTAGCTTAAGACAGCAAAGTTCAGTCCCAGATGGGACACAAACAAGCAGAGCCAAATTCTGAAGTCCACCACTCTCCCCCCCTCCAAAAAAAAAAAAGGAAGAAACATGTACAGAAAAACAAAAGCATATGAAATTGTCCCTCATCTGAGATCAGCTTCCTGCTGTTTTCTACACTTAGCTCTGCAAAGTATCGTAGGAGACTCATTCTACCCCATGCATTTGTGACTGGCAATTTAAAGATCATCACAATGACAGCAGGATGTCCTATTGGAGAGCTCAGGCTCAACTACTGTTTTTTTGTAGGTATTAAGTCCTCTATTACCAATACCATCCTTTGTACTTCTTTAACATAGCATAAAAGCGCAGTGACACTCTTTCCTGCAAAATGTGGATACTTTTCAAAATGACCACAGACATACACACTGGTGATTAAGTGATAACAGCACTCACAACCTATCTTGGATGGGATATTCAGAAGGAGAATTTTCAAAAGAAAAAGCTGTTTCCACTCAGTGGAAATGGAAGAAGTTTCAGAGCACCGAGAAACACAGCCCTCACAATCAAACGCTTTTTTAATAATTAACTTTGAGCATGAATGCTGGAAGTTCATTTATCCCCCTGAAAACCTGATCCCTTGTGCACGCACTTGTCTCTCTAAATTATTTCTAGCTCTCCCAAGGTTAGTACAAAGTTGTGTGGTACATTTACATACATTGTTTAAAATATACTAAAACTGTACTTTCTCTTAAAGAGAAGTAGAATCTGTAACTTTAAGTCACTCTTCCCATATTGACACTGACTAGCCAATATCAGAAATACTTCATTAGCACATGAGATTGCTCTAATTGTGCTTTTCTGAAGAAGTTAAATGAGTAAAATAAAAAAGGCCCTAAAAATTGACATTAGTACTTGCTTAACATTCCATCACCACTGTTAATAAAAAATTCCAAAAATAGATCAGAAGAACTGGAGACACTTGACAGCCTACCTTTCCACTCAAACTAAATACTCAGTGTGAGAAAAATCTCAAATAATTTTCTTCAGACAGGATCTTCTGTGAAGCTATTTTATTCATGATTGCAATGGTGGGCGTCCTGTCAATCAGGAGCGCATTTTAGTAAACAAATCATAACCTTTTGTTCCCTATTACCCGACGCCTGAGCACCTCCCGATTCCTCATTGGCTGAGTACTGCAGGTTCACAAGCTACTCGACGCTCCTCTATACCATGTATGTACAATTTTTCTTTTTTCAACCCTGTAATTTCTCCTTTCTTACGTTTTGAGAACTTGTGATCTTTGTTTACTGTTCTCACACTGCTCGTCCTCCTTTTCTCAAGCTTCTACCTTATTTTGGAACAGTGAGGCTTTCTACTGTTTACTTATCTACTTAACATTTCTCTTTATTATGACTACACAACTACCTTGGAATAAAGAAGAAGAATTCTCTCCTGCAAAAGCACAACTTTGTTTCTCACAAAGTATTCACTTTATTTTCATCAGTCATTTCTAGATCATGCAAACTTTTTTAAAAGCAATGTCAAAAGTGCATTTTTCATACAATTCTATTAAATGAGACATTTTGCTACCTGACAAAGATGTCTATTTTCAAAGTCTTCAGTGCACAGACTTCCCCCTCAAGTGGGAAGACAGAGCTGTGCACAATTTGCACCTACAGATCAGGTTCCCAAATGCCTCCTAGCTAAACAGCTGACACCAACAAATAGTAGTTGTATCAGAAAAAACAAACAAACAAACAAACAAAAAAACCACCAGATTTCTCCTCCTAAACAGTTGTCACAATCTGAATATGCATACATATGGCATTATCCTGATGAAAACCATTACGTGTACATGAGGCTGTTTATCCTATACTAAAGGGCTAAAAAAGGAAACTGGAACCTTTGTATGAGCAATTTGCTCACATGAAGTCACAGAGCAGTACGCAAAATGCTTTTATTAGATGAAACTATATATGAAAAAACTATACATGAAACTATAGTAATTCTTTACTGGCTATAATACAGGCTATATTTATAATGGGCTATTTAAAATTTCAAAATTAAAACAAACAAACAAAAAATCATTATGTACTGATTGCTCCTTAGTCTATTCACCCAACCCTACAAAGTGTGCTGATGTAGAATTTGTTATTATTGTTCAAACAAATGGAAGATGATTTCTCCAGATCAATCCCACATCTATTATATGGTGCTTGAAATAGTTCTATTACACAAATTACACATGATGCAGAGCTTTAAGCACCTGTTTTTGTTGTTGTTGTTTGTTATCTAGTTAAAACAATGCATGTATCCTCATGGCATCAGGATTTTAAATACTATACAGGACAAAGCGTCCCCCTTATACTCTCATTTGCTTATTTTACACAAATGAATGCACTCCTCAGACAAGCTACAATATATGCCCATCCCGGAGGAGCACATGCAATTCAAGACAAGACAAAATGCGGGTAGCTGGTGTGTCCACAAGAAAATCGCCCTTTGCGTTGTTTTTTGCAACTACACTTCTCGTGTCCGCCAGCACGCTCTGAACTGAGCACACAGACAGCATGGCATTGCAGACCAAGGAGTTTCAGTCCCATGCTCAACTGGGAAAGATGTCACGGTCATGTCCTATGAGACCTGAAATTGCTTGCTTTCTATTTCAGACACTGATATAAAGGAGTAAGCCCGTGTTGGGCTGCCTAAAAGTTCAGGAGGCAGAAGAACAGACCTATAAAAAGCAGCTCAGAGATGAGTTTGGTCAGGCTTGAGTAGAGAAGGGTGAGGGGGAAAAAAAGCAGAAACTACACTTCAGTGCTATCATTCACAGTCCTCATTTATATTTGTAATATAATCATGACATACGAATTTTACATAATCTATAGCAATACCTTTAACTCTCGTTCCTACAATGAATGTTCTTACAATTTTTGCAGGACTGAAGATTTGCATAAAACTTCCAAAAGTGCTGATCTATTTTAAAAGCTTAAGAGTCATCACTGAAAGATATTATGAGACTTGTAAACCCATTAAGAAAGTCAGGGATCATTATAAGTCATCAACATATGTCTGGAGTTTAGTATTTACTTACACTAAATAAATCTTAGTTTTTCAAATTTGCATTTTTCCTCCACTCCCAAAGAAACAAAAGATATGCTTTCAAACTCTGATAATTTATCATTCAAATGATTCAGAGTGTGCCAATAATAAAATTAGGCTGTGATTTGCAAAGACGGCTTAGCTCAAAAGCACAAAAAAGCAGCATTTGCAATGATTACTTCTTTAATTTAAAGAAGAGTTGTGCAGAACTGGAAGTTGTCTTGAGATGGGAGAGCCTTTCACATCAAACAGAATTTAAAAAGATAACAGTAAGAAAGGATTCTGTGAACAGTTAATAGTGCAGGGTAATCACCACTAATGAGTAATCATGAGAAGATGCATTCTAACGCCTTCAGGGATCTCAAGCTGTATGAACAGAAGGAATAAGGTAGGAAGAAGGTATTCATGGAATATGGATATTCCTAGGAATAGGGAAGTTCAGATACCTCAATATCAGGTTTCTTTGTATAGAAAAATTGTCGTTTCCCTTTCCATCTTTAACAATAGGCTTCTGAAATGCATTTAGTACAGCTAGCAGCCTACAAAAATATAGCAAACAGAAAATGTATGCCTTTGCAAGTTCCATCATTAACTAGCTTTCATGCATATACTGACTTCAGCATACTGTATCAGCTAACATTTGTACAAACCAGATCAATATGCCTTAAAGTAAAAATATCTGACCAGCTCTAAAATCTGCATTGGCTTGTGGTACAATGCCAGCAGCTCTTATGAAGTGTCCTTTATATTGTGTGCTGGCCTGAGAGGTTTGTATGACAAAACAGATTTAGGTTAATTAAAACCAAGGTCAAATGAGCAGCGTTCCTAGTTTCTTTTTGTAAGTAGGTATTACACCAAATTTCCTAATATCAACTTTGATAAAA